>NC_053038.3:528432147-528732147 GCF_002575655.3 Aegilops tauschii subsp. strangulata
AGCCTTATATGCATGTAGTGATAGCATTTATCTGTTCATTGCTCTACTGTGTTATATTGCCAGCATATTCCATGTGCTGACCCGTTTTCGGGCTGCAACATATCATGTTGCAGACTTTTCAGACGATGAGTAAGGTGCCATAGGTCATTTGTCATGCGCTCGGCTATGCCGTTGGTGTTGATGGACTCACCTTATCTTCCAAGCCTTCCGCTGTTATCGTATTTAGATGGCCTTAAGCCATATTTATTGTAATAAGTTCTCTTTTGGAGACATTCGATGTAATAAGTGTGTGATTCTACTCTGTTATAAATCCTTCGAGTACTGTGTGTGTCAGCATTACCGATCCAGGGATGACACTGAACACAGAGACTTGACCGTCTGAGGTCGGGTCGCCACATGGTGTTGCAAGTTTACTCAAAACAGAAGGTGAATCTAAAGCAGAACTGGATGGCAGTTCCTTACCCCCCCCTCATCGTTGAGGGAAATATCTTAGTCTTTGGATCCTTCAGATTCTTCATAGTGACAATATGATAATAATCCCAAGTGACTCAACAAATATTGCTATGCTCCCCGGCAACGGCGCCTGAAAAAGGTCTTGATAACCCACAAGTATAGGGGATCGCAACAGTTTTCGAGGGTAGAGTATTCAACCCAAATTTATAGATTTGACACAAGGGGAGCCAAAGAATATTTGAAGGTATTAGCAGCTGAGTCGTCAATTAAACCACACTAGGAGATTAATTATCTGCAGCAAGGTGATCAGTAGCAAAGTAGTTTGATAGTTTTGATAGTAGTGACAACAGCAACGTAAGAGTAACAATGATAGCAGTAAATTTGTAGCAAGTGTAACTGTGATGATAGTAGTAGTAACTTAGCAAAAACAATATACGATAAATTCGTAGGCATTGGATCGGTAACTTGTTGGATGATATTAATCATGTGATAGTTATAACCTAGGGAGATACGGCACTAGCTCCAGTTCATCGATATAATGTAGGCATGTATTCCGTAAATAGGCATACGTGCTTTATTAAAAGAACTTGCATGACATCTTTTGTCCTACCCTCCCGTGGCAGCGGGGTCCATATTGGAAACTAAGGGATATTAAGGCCTCCTTTTAATAGAGTACCGGAACAAAGCATTAACACATAGTGAATACATGAACTCCTCAAACTACGGTCATCACCGAGAGTGGGCCCGGTTGTTGTCACTCCGGGGTTGTCGGATCATAATGATACGTCCATTTTACATCATGCTTTGATATTGATATTTATTGCATTATGGGCTGTTATTACACATTATGTCACTATACTTATGCCTTTTCTCTCTTATTTTACAAGGTTTACATGAAGAGGGAGAATGCCGGCAGCTGGAATTCTGGGCTGGCAAAGGAGCAAATATTAGAGACCTATTCTGCACAACTCCAAAAGTCCTGAAACTCCACGGAAGTTATTTTTGGAATTTATAAGAAATACTGAGCAAAGAAAATACCAGAGGGGGCCCACACCCTGGCCACGAGGGTGGGGGGCGCGCCCCCTGCCTCGTGGGCCCCCTGGCAGGCCTCCAGTGTCCATCTTCTGCTATATGAAGTCTTTTACCCTGGAAAAATTCATAAGCAAGCTTTCGGGAAGAAACTCCGCCGCCACAAGGCGGAACCTTGGCGAAACTAATCTAGGGCTCCGGCAGAGCTGTTCTGCCAGGGAAACATCCCTCCGGGAGGGGGAAATCATTGCCATCGTCATCACCATCGATCCTCTCATCGGGAGGGGGTCAATCTCCATCAACATCTTCACCAGCACCATCTCCTCTCAAATCCTAGTTCATCTCTTGTATCCAATCTTTGTATCAAAACCTCAGATTGGTACCTGTGGGTTGCTAGTAGTGTTGATTACTCCTTGTAGTTGATGCTAGTTGGTTGATTCGGTGGAAGATTTTATGTTCAGATCCTTAATGCATATTAATACGCCTCTGATTATGAACATGAATATGATTTGTGAGTAGTTACGTTGTTCCTGAGGACATGGGAGAAGTCTTGCTATTAGTAGTAATGTGAATTTGCTATTCGTTCGATATTTTGATGAGATGTATGTTGTCTCTCCTCTAGTGGTGTTATGTGAACGTTGACTACATGACACTTCACCATTGTTTGGGCCTAGAGGAAGGCATTGGGAAGTAATAAGTAGATGATGGGTTGCTAGAGTGACAGAAGCTTAAACCCTAGTTTATGCGTTGCTTCGTAAGGGGCTGATTTGGATCCATATGTTTCATGCTATGGTTAGGTTTACCTTAATACTTCTTTTGTAGTTGCGGATGCTTGCAATAGGGGTTAATCATAAGTGGGATGCTTGTCCAAGTAAGGACAGCGCCCAAGCACCGGTCCACCCACATATCAAATTATCAAAGTACCGAACGCGAATCATATGAGCGTGATGAAAACTAGCTTGACGATAATTCCCATGTGTCCTCGGGAGCGTTTTCCTTCTTATAAGAAATTGTCCAGGCTTGTACTTTGCTACAAAAAGGATTGGGCCATCTTGCTGCACCTTATTTACTCTTGTTACTTGTTACCCGTTACAAATTACCTTATCATAAAACTATCTGTTACCGATAATTTCAGTGCTTGCAGAGAATACCTTACTGAAAACCGCTTGTCATTTCCTTCTGCTCCTCGTTGGGTTCGACACTCTTACTTATCGAAAGGACTACGATAGATCCCCTACACTTGTGGGTCATCACATAACACGTAGTAGGTGACTATAACTTGCAAGATCAGATCTAAAACAGGGATATAATGATGAATTCATAAACCGTTCCGATCTGAGTTCATGGCACCCGGGCCCAAAGTGACAAACATTGAGCATAGCAAAGTCATAGCAACATCAATCTAAGAACATAGTGGATACTAGGGATCAGGACCTAACAAAACTAACTCGATTACATGATGAATCTCATCCAACTCCTCACCGACCAGCGAGCCTACTAAGGAATTACTCACTCCCGGTGGGGAGCATCATGGAATTGGCGATGGAGATGGATTGGTGATGACGAAGAACGAAGATCCCCCTCTCCGGAGCCCCAAACGGACTCCAGATCTGCCCTCCAGAGGAAGAACAGGGCTTGGCAGCGGCTCCGTCTCGTGGAACGCGATAATTCTTTCTCCCTGAATTTTTCTGGAGTAATGTGATTTTATAGTATCAGGGGGGTCGTCAGCGGGGCCACCAGGTGGGTACAACCCACCTGGGCACGCCAGGAGAGGGGGGCGCGCCCTGGTGGGTTGTGCCCACCCAGGGGCCCCTCTCTGGTGGGTCTTGGCTCCAGTATTTCTCTTTTATTCCATAAACATTCCTCGCAAAGTTTCACTTCATTCCGAGAACTTTTATTTCTGCACAAAAGCAACACCATGGTAGTTCTGCTGAAAACAGCGTCAGTCCGGGGTTAGTTTCATTCAAATCATGCAAATTAGAGTACAAAACAAGAGGAAAAGCATGAGAAAAAGTAGATACGTTGGAGACGTATCAGTCTCTTACCGATTTACCACTATCGTTTTGGGTTATGCACTAGAGACAGCTGCATTTCACGTTAAATAGGGCACCATCTAAATCCGATGAGATGACACCGTATGAACTATGGTTTGGCAAGAAACCTAAGCTGTTGTTTCTTAAAGTTTGGGGTTACGATGCTTATGTGAAAAAGCTTCAGCTAATAAGCTCGAACCCAAATCGGAGAAGTGTGTCTTCATAGGATACCCAAAAGAAACTATTGGGTACACCTTCTGTCACAGATCCGAAGGCAAGATCTTTGTTGCTAAGAATGGATCCTTTCTAGAGAAGGAGTTTCTCTAGAAAGAAGTGAGTGGGAGGAAAGTAGAACTTGATGAGGTAATTGTATCTTCTCTCCAATTGGAAAGTAGCTCATCACAAAAAACTGTTCCCGTGATGCCTACACCAACTAGAGAGGAAGCTAATGATAATGATCATGAAACTTCAGATCAAGTTACTACCGAACCTCGTAGGTCAACCAGAGCACATTCCGCACCAGAGTGGTACGATAATCCTATTCTAGAAGTCATGTTACTAGACCATGATGAACCTACGAACTATGAAGAAGCGATGATGAGCCTAGATTCCGATAAATGGCTTGAGGCCATAAAATCTGAGATAGGATCCATATATAAGAACAAAGTGTGGACTTTGGTGGACTTGCTCGATGATGGGCAAGCCATTAAGAATAAATGGATCTTCAAGAGGAAGACGGACGCTGATGGTAGTGTTAGTATCTACAAAAGCTCAAATTGTCGCAAAAGGTTTTCGACAAGTTCAAGGTGTTGACTACGATGAGATTTTCTCACTCGTATCGATGCTTAAGTCTGTCTGAATCATGTTAGCAGTTGCCGCATTTTGTAAAATCTAGCAAATGGATATCAAAACTGCATTCCAATGGATTTGTTAAATAAGAGTTGTATATGATGCAACCAGAAGGTTTTATCAATCCTAAAGGTGCTAACAAAGTGTGCAAGCTCCAACGATCTATCTATGGACTGGTGCAAGCATCTCAGAGTTGGAATATTATACGCTTTGAAGAGTTGATCATAGCATATAGTTTTATACAGACTTGCAGTGAAGCCTGTACTTACAAGAAAGTGAGTGGGAGCACTACAACCTTTCTGATTAGTGTATGTGAATGACATATTGTTGATCAAAAATGAAGTAGAATTTTCTGGAAAGCATAAAGGAGTGTTTGAAAGGAGTTTTTCAAAGAAAGACCTCGATGAAGCTGCTTACATATTGGGCGTCAAGATCTATAGAGATAGATCAAGACGCTTGATAAGACTTTCGATGAGTACATACCTTGATAAGATTTTAAAGGCGTTCAAAATGGATCTATCAAAGAAAGAATTCTTGCCTAAGTTGTAAGGTATGAAGTTGAGTAAGACTCAAAACCCGACCACGACAGAAGATAGAGAGAGAATGAAAGTCATTCCCTATACCTCAGCCATAGGTTCTACAAAGTATGCCATGTTTTATACCAGACCTATTGTGTACCTTGCAGTGAGTTTGGCAAGGGGGTACAATAGTGATCTAGGAGTAGATCACTGGACATCGGTCAAAATTATCCTTAGGTACCTAAAGAGGACTAAGGAAATGTTTCTTGGTTATGGAGGTGACAAAGAGTTCATCATAAAGGGTTACATCGATGCAAGCTTTGACACCGATCCAGATGACTCCAAGTCTCAATCTGGATACATATTATAAGTGGGAGCAATTAGCTATAGTAGCTCCATGCAGAGCATTGTAGACATAGAAATTTGCAAAATACATACGAATCTGAATGTGGCAGACTCGTTGACTAAGCTTCTCTCACAAGCAAAATATGATCGCACCTTGGTACTCTTTGGGTGTTAATCACATAGCGATGTGAACTAGATTATTGACTCCAGTAAACCCTTTGGGTGTTGGTCACATGGCGATGTGAACTATTGGTGTTAAATCACATGGCGATGTGAACTAGATTATTGACTCTAGTGCAAGTGGGAGACTGAAGGAAATATGCCCTAAAGTCAATAATAAAAGTTGTTAATTATATTTCCTTATATAAAATGTTTATTATTCATGCTAGAATTGTATTAACCAGAAACTTGATACATGTGTGGATACATAGACAAAACACAGTGTCCCTAGTAAGCCTCTACTAGACTAGCTCATTAATCAAAGATGGTTAAGTTTCCTAACCATAGACATGTGTTGTCATTTGATGAACATGATCACATCATTAGGAGAATGATGTGATGGACAATACCCATCCGTAGCTTAGCATAATGATTGTTAAGTTTTATTGCTATTGCTTTCTTCATGTCATATACATATTCCTTTGACTATGAGATTATGCAACTCCCGGATACCTACCTTGTGTGCTATCAAACGTCACAACGTAACTGGGTGATTATAAAGATGCTCTACAGGTATCTCCGAAGGTGTTTGTTGGGTTGGCATAGATCGAGATTAGGATTTGTCACTCTGAGTATCGGAGAGGTATCTTTGGGCCCTCTCGGTAATGCACATCATAATAAGCCTTGCAAGCAATGTGACTAATGAGTTAGTTGCGGGATGATGTGTTATGGAACGAGTAAAGAGACTTGCCGGTAACGAGATTGAACTAGGTATGAAGATACTGACGATCGAATCTCGGGCAAGTAACATAACGATGACAAAGGGAATAATGTATGTTGTCATTACAATATGACCAATAAAGATCTCCGTAGAATATGTGGGAACCAATATGAGCATCCAGGTTCCGCTGTTGGTTATTGACCGGAGAGGTGTCTCGGCCATGTCTACATAGTTCTCGAACCCGTAGGGTCCGCACGCTTAACATTCGATGACAATTATGTATTATATGATTTATGTGATTGGGTGACCAAATGTTTTTCAGAGTCCCGGATGAGATTACATATATCACGGGGAGTCTCGAAATGGTTGAGAGGTAAATATTCATATATAGGACGATGAAATTTGGACACCGAAAGTGTTCTGGGGGTACCGGGTACATATCGGGTCACCGGAAGGGGTTCCGGGCATCCCCCCGGCAACTACATGGGCCTAATGGGCTAAGAAGGGGACAGACCAGCCCCTAGGGGGCTGGTGCGCCCCATGTAGGCCAAAATAGGACGGAAGGAAATAGGAGAAGTGGGAAAGGAAGGGGAGAGATTCGGCCTCCCCCTTCCTTCTCTCCTCCCTCCTCCTTCCTCCCCCCTCCGGATGAATATGGAAGGGGGAGGCCGAATATGGAGGCGCCCAAGTAGGATTCCTCATACTTGGGGCGCCCCCTTGGCTGCCTCTCCTCCCCTCCAACCTAAATATATGAGGGGGGGGCACCGCTTGAACACACAACATTGATTCCTAGCCATGTGCGGCATCCCCCTCCACAGTTTACGCCTCCGGTCATATTCACGTAGTGCTTAGGCGAAGCCCTGTGCGGATCACTTCACCATCGCCGTGCCCATGCCGTCGTGCTGACGGAACTCTCCCTCGACACTTTGCTGGATCAAGAGTTCGAGGGACGTCATCGAGCTGAATGTGTGCAGAACTCGGAGGTGTCGTACGTTAGGTGCTTGATCAGTCGGAACGAGAAGAAGTTCGACTACATCAACCGTGTTGTCAAACGCTTCTGATGCGGCTTGAAGCTACGTCGGTATTTCCCCAAAGAGGAAGGGATGATGCAGCACAGCAGCGGTAGGTATTTCCCTCAGTGATGAAACCAGGGTAATCGAACCATTAGGAGAACCAATCAACACAACGTAAACAACACCTGCACACAAATAACAAATACTCGCAACCCGACGTGTAAAAGGGGTTGTCAATCGCTTTCGGGTAGAGGCGCCCAAGATAGGCAAACGGACGTGAGAGAGTTGTAAATATTGATAGATCGAACGCCAAATAAAATAAATTGCAGCAAGGTATTTTTGAATTTTTTGTTTTAATAGATCTGAAAATAAAAGGCAAATAAAATAGATCGCAAAGGCAAATAATATGAGAAAGAGACCCGGGGGCCGTAGGTTTCACTAGTGGCTTCTCTCGAGAAAATAGCAAACGATGGGTGAAGAAATTACTGTTGGGCAATTGATAGAACTTCAAATAATCATGACGATATCCAGGCAATGATCATTATATAGGCATCATGTCCAAGATTAGTAGACCGACTCCTGCCTGCATCTACTACTATTACTCCACACATCGACCGCTATCCAGCATGCATCTAGTGTATTAAGTTCATGGAGAAATGGAGTAATGCAATAAGAATGATGACATGATGTAGACAAGATCTATTTATGTAGAAATAGACCCCATCGTTTTATCCTTAGTAGCAACGATACATACATGTCGGTTCCCCTTCTTTCACTAGGATCAAGCACCGTAAGATCGAACCCACTACAAAGCACCTCTTCCCATTGCAAGATAAATAGATCAAGTTGGCCAAACAAAACCCAAATATCGGAGAAGAAATACGAGGCTATAAGCAATCATGCATATAAGAGATCAAAGAAGACTCAAATAACTTTCATGGATAAAAAGATAGATCTGATCATAAACTCAAAGTTCATCTGATCCCAACAAGCACACCGCAAAAAGAGTTACATCATATGGATCTCCAAGAGACCATTGTATTGAGAATCAAACGAGAGAGAGGAAGCCATCTAGCTACTAACTACGGACCCGTAGGTCTACAAAGAACTACTCACGCATCATCGAAGAGGCACCAATGGAAGTGGTGAACCCCTCCGTGATGGTGTCTAGATTGGATCTGGTGGTTCTGGACTCTGCGACGGCTGGAATTGATTTTCATCGACTCCCCTAGGGTTTCTAGAATATTGGGGTATTTATAGAGCAAAGAGTCGGTTCACGGGGCACCCGAGGTGGGCACAACCCACCAGGGCGCGCCTGGGCCTCCTGGCACGCCCTGGTGGGTTGTGCTCCCCTCGGAGGACCCCCAGGCGCTTCTCCGGCCCACTGGATGTCTTCTAGTCAAAAACAAATCCACAAAAAGTTTCGCTGCATTTGGACTCCGTTTGGTATCGATTTCCTGCGATGTAAAAAACATGCAAAAAACAACAACTGGCACTTGGCAATATGTCAATAGGTTAGTACCAAAAAATGATATAAAATGACTATAAAATGATTATAAAACATAGAAGAATGATAATATAACAACATGGAACAATCAAAAATTATAGATATGTTGGAGACGTATCAGCATCCCCAAGCTTAATTCCTGCTCGTCCTCGAGTAGCTAAATGATAAAAACATAATTTTTGATGTGGAATGCTGCCTAACATGTCATATCATATTCTTTTCTTTATAGCATGGACATTTGGACTTTTATATGGTTCAGAGCAATAGTCTAGTTTTGACATGAGACTTAAATACTCAAGCATATCAACAAGCAACCATGTCTTTCAAAATATTAATGCTAAAATAAGTTACCCTAGCCCATCATGCTCAATCATTGATCCATTCATGAAACACACTCGCATATTAACTACACCCAATGCTCAAGTACGATCATAGTGCCTCCTAGTTGGTGCTTTATAAGAGAATATGGAGACTCAAATTCAAAATTTTTTTTGCATAAAGTAAAAGAAAGGCCCTTCGTAGAGGGAAGTAAGGATTTGTAGAGGTGCCAGAGCTCAAAGAAGAAAACTTATAGATAAAACATTTGGAGAGGCATACTTTTCCCACCAACGAAAACGACTTAGAGCTCCCAACACTTCCCATGCTTGTAGCGACCTGACCTCAAACGGTCAAGTCTCTGTGCTTCAGTGTCATCCCTGGATCGATAATGCTGACACACACAGTACTCGAAGGATTTATAATACTGTAGCAATCAAACACTTATTACATCGAATGTCTCAAAAGACAACTTATTACAATAAATATGGCTTAAGGCCATCTAATACGATAACAGCGGAAGGCTTGGAAGATAAAGTGAGTCCATCAACTCCAACGGCATAGCTGAGCTGCACGGCAACGACCTAACGAACCTTACTCCTCATCTGAAAAGTCTGCAACATAATATGATGCAGCCCGGAAACGGGTCAGCACATATAATATGCTGGCAATGTAACACAGTAGAGCAAGAACAGAATAATGCTATCACTACATGCATATTTGGCTGGTGGAAAGCTCTATGGTTATAGTTTTGCGAAAAGCCAATTTTTCCCTACAACAAAGGAATAATTTTTTTTAACTATCATGGTGGTTGAAACATCATTGAGAAGGTTCCTCCAACTCAATCCCAATTAAAGTAATTATCAACCCAACAATATTAAATTAGAGTGATGAGATACTTATGATAATCCAAGTACTAGATACTCAAAATTGTCCATAACCGGGGACACAGCTAACCATGATTAGATTATACACTCTGCAGACGTTTGCGCACTTTTCCCCACAAGACTCGATCTCCCTCGTTGGATTTCTCGCACTACATGGTGTTTGAGAAACGGATGACCGAGACACAGTCTTTCAGAAACATTAACTCTTTACTCCGGGCAGACCATACCAAACCTACATCCCTCTACCTGCTGATCCACCTCTTCAAGAGCTCATGCAACTTACTCAACTATGCTAGAGCCCATAATAGATTGTGGCTGCACACGGAAGTTTCCAGCATGAAATATCTCAGTTCCATTTGAGCCTGGGTGGCGGACCTTAGGATGATCACACGGGTACTCCGGGATATCCTAGGACAACACTGGATTCTCCAGGTGCCCGACAAGCAATCCACCCAGATGTGTATTAAAGTTGCCACCTTAAGTTGAACCATTAATTAACAATCTCACATCTGTCATGGATTCACTCACCCAAGCCACGTCTACGAGCATACCATAGCAATATAAGCAATACGTAGAAGTAACTCCCAAGGGTTTGATAGTAACAGGGCAATAGGTTCTACCTCATCAACTACTTCCCAATACCCACAAGTTAATCACATCCTAATCATGCAGTGTTTGAGGATTGGAACAAATGCATAAAACTGGGTATGAAAAGAGTATGACCAATGTGTTAGTTGCCTTGCTGACGATCCGCAAAACCTAGAGACTCGTAGTAGCACGCTTCGCACTCTGGGAATTCTATCGCAAACAAACAATGGCATACATAAGCAATCAAGCATGGAGCACGGGTAAAACTCAAATAAGAAGATCTAACCAGAAAGTTCAACTTAAGAACTCTGGTTTGCAAAAAGAATCAAATCAAATGGAGCAACGAAACTCCAACTGCGAATGAAACAAGATCCGTTACTAATCTGAGCTAAAGTCAAATTTTACAGTACCAAAATCTTGTTCAAGTTGGTTAAACAGAAAGAGGGTTTCCAGACGAAGATCTAGGCGCTTGAATCGCCTGATTCTGATAAACGAGCGAAAAGATAAACTAAAACAAAAATTAGATCAGAAATCACGATCGAACATAATCACGGAAAATCTGAGAAAAAGAAAAACTGATGAACAGGCTAACGAACGAACGTTCGCTGTCTGCGGCTAATGAGCGAACACCATTCGTAAAAACGAACGTACGGACGAACGTCCGCAAAATAAACTAAACCAAGAAAACCGGCGAACCGATCTAAAAAAAAGAACTTAGGGTTTTCTAAAAAAACTGGATCGGTTTTTAAAATAAAACGGAACGGCGGCTTATACCTCTGGCGAGGTCCGGCGGCTCCGGTGGGGTCCGGGTGGGGCTGCGGGGTAGCGGGCGGTGCGGCGCGACGGCAGGGCGAGGCGGCAGCGGCGCGGCGAGGCGTGCGGCGGCGAGCGCGGGGCGGCGGCGGCGGCGCTGCGACAGGCGGGGCGAGGCAGGCGGCGGGGTGGTCAGGTGGTGGTGGGGGGTGCAGGGCGGCGCTATATAAAGGAGGGGGGCTAGCTTGGGGGAGGGGCAAGTGGCGCGGGGAGGGAGAGTCCCGGCCGGACTCGGCGTCGGGCAGCGGCGCTCGCGGTCTCCCGGTCGGAGACGAGGCGCGGGGCGGTTGGGCCGGCTCGGCTGGGCTTCGGCCCAGTCGGGCGCTGAGACTTTTTTTAAATAATTCCACCGAAACTAAAATAAATCCTAGAAAAATAAATAAAAATCTAAAATTCCAAAAGTAATTTTCACCGTATAAAGAAAATATTTAGAACGAGATGAACATTTTCTTGGCCCAAAAATGCAATTTTGGAAAACATGCAATTTTCTAATTCAAATAAATTAGCAATAAACTCCGAATAAAATCAAATATTTGCTTTTAATATTTTCCTCCAATATTTCATTAATTTTGGAGAAGTCATATTATCTCCTCTCATATATTTGAATATGAAATATTTTCTGAGAGAAGAATAATTAAAACAAATAATCCTCGTTTCATTATTTGGTAAAACTCAAATATGAAAACCGTGAAATCCCCAACTCTCTCTGAGGGTCCTTGAGTTGCTTAGAATTTCGAGGATCGCGAAACGAAATGCAACAAAGATATGATATGCATGACTGATCTATGTATAATATTCCAAATTGAAAATTTGGGATGTTACCAACCTACCCCCCTTAAGATGAATCTCGCCCTCGAGATTCGGGTTGGCTAGAAAATAGGTGTGGGTGGTCTTTGCGAAGATCATCCTCTCGTTCCTAGGTGGCTTCATCCTCAGTATGGTGGCTCCACTGAACATTGCAAAACTTGATAACCTTGTTGTGGGTGACTCGGCTGGCAAATTTAAGAATCATGACTGGCTTCTCCTCATAGGTCAGATCACTATCCAACTGAATCGCCTCCAAGGGCACTGTATCTCTGAACAGTATATCGGCCATCTCAGCATGACACTTCTTCAGCTGTGAAACGTGAAACACATCATGAACTCCTGACAGTCCTTCAGGTAATTACAACTTGTAGGCAACTTCTCCCATACGTTCCAAAACTCGGTACGGTCCTACAAATCTCGGGGCTAACTTTCCCTTAACTCGGAAACGTTTCACTCCTCGCAGAGGTGATACTCGCAGATATGCTCGGTCTCCAATTTCATAGGTTACCTCCTTGCGTTTCGAGTCTGCATAACTCTTCTGCCTGGACTGAGCTACCTTCAGTCTAGCGCGAATCAACTTAACCTTCTCTTCAGACTCCTTTATCAAATCTGGTCCAAACAACTGTCGGTCTCCAACTTCATCCCACATCGACGGTGTTCTGCACCTTCGTCCATACAGGGCTTCGAACGGTGCCATCTTCAAACTGGCTTGGTAGCTATTGTTGTATGAGAACTCCGCGTAGGGCAAATTGTCATCCCAAGTAGATCCATAATCTCGCGCACAAGCCCTCAACATATCCTCCAGAATCTGGTTGACTCTCTTGGTCTGTCTATCTGTCTGCGGGTGAAAAGCTGTACTGAACTCCAGCCTTGTTCCCAAAGTATGGTGCAGCTGATGCCAAAACTTTGAGGTAAACTGTGTTTCTCTATCTGATACGATGGTCCTCGGAACTCCATGCAGACATACGATGGTCCTGGTCATGTATTTCTTGCCCAACTTCGCACTTGTATAGGTGGTTTTCACTGGGATAAAGTGAGCCGCTTTGGTCAAGCGATCAACTACTACCCATATAGAATCGTACCCTGATTTGGTCCTGCGCAATCCGGTGATAAAATCTATGCCAAGTTTATCCCACTTCCATTCGGGTATCGGCATAGGCTGTAACAATCCTGCTGGCTTTTGACGCTCTGCCTTCACTCTTTGACACACATCACATACGGCTACATACTCGGCGATATCCTTCTTCATACCGGTCCACCAGAAACGTTCCTTCAAATACAAATACATCTTGGTGTTTCCGGGGTGTGTCGAGTATGGTGAGTCATGAGCCTCCTGAAGTATTAACTTCTTGATCTCTGTGTTATTGGGCACATAAACACGGTCCTCAAACCATAAGGTGTCGTGCTCATCCTCACGAAAATCTTTGGCCTTTCCTTTGCTCATTCTCTCTTTTATCTCGGCAGTCTCTTTGTCATCCTTCTGAGCTTCTCGAATCTTTCCTAACAATGTAGACTGAACCTCCATTGTTGCAACAAAACCTCTAGGAACAATCTCCAATCGAAGTTCCCTGAGATCCTCTGCTAACTCCTTTGGCAATCCCGTGCTTACTAGGGTATTAGCATAACTCTTCCGACTCAAAGTGTCTGCTTCGACATTGGCCTTGCCTGGATGATAGTGAAGTTTCATGTCATAATCCTTTATAAGCTCCAACCATCTCCTCTGCCTAAGGTTCAACTCCTTCTGTGTGAAAATGTACTTCAAACTCTTATGATCCGTGTACACATCACAATGGTTTCCAATAAGGTAATGTCTCCAAGTCTTCAACACATGCACTACGGCTGCTAACTCCAAATCATGCGTGGCATAATTCAATTCGTGCGGTTTTAGTTGTCGTGAAGCATACGAAACAACTCTTCCGTCCTGCATAAGCACACTTCCAAGTCCTAGGCGAGAGGCGTCGCAATACACTTGGAAATCCTTGCGTATATCCGGCAGAATCAGCACTGGGGCTGTAGTCAAACGTTTCTTTAACTCCTGAAAACTCGCTTCACATTCTTCCGTCCATTTAAATTTGGTATCCTTCTTCAATAACTCCGTCATTGTCTTCGCAATCTTGGAAAAAAATTCAATGAATCTCTGATAGTATCCCGCGAGTCCAAGAAAACTGCGGATCTCGCTAACTGAAGTGGGTGCCAACCATTCAGTGACTGACTGAACCTTGGTGGGGTCTACTGCTATACCTTCTCCTGATATAACATGTCCAAGGAATCCAACTTCCTTCAACCAAAACTCACATTTGCTGAACTGGCATACAACTGATGTTCCCTGAGTTTCACGAGAACTAAACGCAAATGCTCCTTGTGCTCCTCCTCATTCTTCGAGTATACCATTATATCATCAATGAACACCACAACAAACTTATCCAAATATTCCATGAACACCTTGTTCATCATGCTCATGAAATAGGCAGGGGCGTTATTCAGTCCAAATGACATGACCGTATATTCATACAACCCGTACCGTGTGGTGAATGTTGTCTTTGGTATATCCTTCTCTCGAATCTTCAGCTGGTGATATCCTAATCGCAAATCGATCTTCGAAAACACCTTAGCTCCTTGCAACTGGTCAAACAAATCGTTGATCATCGACAGTGGGTATTTGTTCTTGATCGTCACCTCATTTAACGCACGATAATGAACAACCATTCTTAGAGACTTATCCTTCTTCTCAACCAAAAGCACTGGGGCTCCCCATGGTGATGAACTCCGTCGAATGTAACCTTTCTCCAATAACTCCTTGATCTGCTTCTTAATCTCTTCCAGATCATTTGCGGGCATCCGGTAGGGTCTCTTTGATATTTGCCCTGTACCTGGCAATAGTTCTATCAAAAACTCTATGTCTCGATCCGGTGGCATGCCAGGTAACTCCTCTGGAAAAACATCCGGGTAATCCTTCACAACAGGCACTTCCTCCTGAACAACTCCCGTGAGGGTATTTACTTGGCTCCTCCTAGGCACATGCCTAGATACATACTTGATCCTTTTTCCCTCAGGGGTGGTGAGATAAATCGACTTACTAGCACAGTCAATGCTTCCTCCATACTTCGACATCCAGTCCATGCCTAATATCACATCCAATCCTCGTGACTCCAAAATTATTAGGTCTGATGGGAAAACATGGCTACCAATGGTTAGGGGTATCTGGTCGCACCATCGACTAGCCATATACTCTGCTCCAGGTGAACTTACTAACAGAGGGGTCCTAAGGGTTTGGGTTGGTAGTTAAAACTTATCCACGAATCACCTTCATATGTACGAATGCGATGCACCAGTATCAAAAAGAACAAGGGCGGTAAAAGACTTAACCAAAAACTTACCAATAACCGCGTCTGGCTGCTCTTCAACCTCCTCCACGTTAACGTGGTTCACTTGTCCTTTGTTGAATGGATTCGGCTTCTTCCCAGTGCTCCCATTACCGTTTCCATTCCTCGCTTCAGGGCACTCCGTGGCATAGTGTCCAGTCTTCCCGCACTTGAAGCAAGTAATGTGACTTAGGTCTCTCTTGGCGGGGGTGGCTGGATTGGGGCGGTTCTGATTGTTGCTTGTTCCGTTCCCAGTCCCATTCTTAGAACCATTATGGTTATGCGAACTTCCTCCGTTGTGATTATGACCTCCATGATTATGAACAAGTCCTCCCGAGTTCGGGGTTAGGCGAGGCTTCTGCTGAGCTCCTGTGTTATACCTTCCTTCTCCATACTTCCTCTTACGGCTCTCAATCTGCTGCTGCTTCCCTTCAATCATAAGAGCCTTATCTACCAACTCCTGGTAGTTGTTGAATGTTGCCACCATCAACTACATGCTCATCTCATCATTCAGCCCTTCCGTAAACTTCTCCTGCTTCGCGGCATCTGTGGCCACATCATCAGGGGCATAGCGGGATAACTTGCTAAACTCATCCACGTACTGAGCTACAGTACAGTTTCCCTGGCGTAAGTTACGAAACTCACGCTTCTTCATGCTCATAGCTCCAGTTGAGACATGGGATGTGCGGAAAGCTTGCTAAAACTGATCCCAAGTGACGTTGGCTATGGGGAAAGTGGCCGTGTAATTCTCCCACCATGAGGCTGCTGGTCCATCCAATTGATGTGCGGAAAAGCGCACCTTCTCAACATCTGTGCAACCTGCGGTGGTCAACTCCCTTCCAATACGGCGTAGCCAATCATCTGCAACTATATGCTCGGTGCTACTGGAAAACACAGGCGGCTGCAACCACAGAAAGCAAGCTAAGTTGTCAACTGGAGGCGGGTTGTTGCTGGTGTTGTTGTTGTTGTTGCCTTGGTTCTGGACTAACAATTGCATCAAGGCATTCTGCTGCTGGATCAACTGAGTAAGCTCCGGTGGGAAGGCAAATCCGGTGTCACGTCTCGGAGGCATCTTATGGGTTTAGAGGGGAGAGATTAGAATAGAATGAGGTCTAATGAGAGAAACACTACCCATATGCACATGACGCAAACACAATCATTTCACTCAATCAATCAAGAAAAGGGCATACAAATGGTCTAGAACTACCGTAGAAAGTGCTCAACTACTACTATATACATGGGGGAATACTACTAATCATTTGGTGGTCATCTAGAAATTTTGATCGGTGGAAGACTCCATAATGTCTGCTCCAGCTTCGTCTTCAAAGTCATCTTCACTGGGGTCGGAGTCAGTGTCGTCGATGATGATGTAGTTCTCCGGGCAAGTGGAATCGTCGTCATCTCCTCCTGGCGCGGGGTCTCCCATGAATATTCCGATCTTCTTAATCAAGTTGTCATTCTTCTCCAATAGTGTTGCAATTTCCTCCTCATATCCATCGCATGTAGACATGAGTTCTTCTTCCAGCTCGGTGATCCTTGTCTTCGCCTTCTTTAATTCTAACATGTCTGCGCACTTCTGATTCTCCTGGTGTCGAATGTGCTGATTTAACTCCTGGATGAAAGCTGCATTGGATCTGTCCTTCCGGGTGCTAACTATCTCCCATTGCTCATCTCGGCGCCCACATATCTGATAGATAGTATCCTTAAGATCCTTGTTGTAGACTTCTCCAATGAGTCCCATGGCGATGTGGGCTGCCATGCTCTTGCCTAGACTCCAGGTTGGTGCATCAAAAGAAAACTCTATGGGCTCAGTGATTGGCGCGAACGTCCTTCCCGGAACTTGAACTTGAATCATCCAGCGCTCCACTTCTGGTAAAGTGGCGTTGTAGGTCCCGGTGAAGCTTGGTATTCCGATGTTCAGGTACCTAGTGACTTCCTTCAAGTGGCATCCAAGGGTGTGTCTTCATCCGGTTGCATGAACTTGATCCTTGCATCTGCCATCCTAAAGAGTAGAAAATAGGAGAGGAGTCAGAAATGAGTAGAGAAGAGTGACCTATGGTTTTAGCTTAGTGGTCGTGTCCTACAGTCAGTGTGTGCTCTGATACCATCTTGTAGCGACCCGACCTCAAACGGTCAAGTCTCTATGCTTCAGTGTCATCCCTGGATCGATAATGCTGACACACATAGTACTCGAAGGATTTATAATAGAGTAGCAATCACACACTTATTACATCGAATGTCTCAAAAGAGAACTTATTACAATAAATATGGCTTAAGGTCATCTAATACGATAACAACGGAAGGCTTGGAAGATAAAGTGGGTCCATCAACTCCAACGGCATAGCTGAGCTGCACGGCAATGACCTAACGAACCTTACTCCTCGTCTGAAAAGTCTGCAACATAATACGTTGCATCCCGGAAACGGGTCAGCACATGGAATATGCTGGCAATGTAACACAGTAGAGCAAGAACAGAATAATGCTATCACTACATGCATATTTGGCTGGTGGAAAGCTCTATGGTTATAGTTTTGCGAAAAGCCAATTTTTTTCCTACAACAAAGGAATAAATTGTTTTTAACTATCATGGTGGTTGAAACATCATTGAGAAGGTTCCTCCAACTCAATCCCAATAAAGTAATTATCAACCCAACAATATTAAATTAGAGTGATGAGATACTTATGATAATCCAAGTACTAGATACTCAAAATTGTCCATAACCGGGGACATGGCTAACCATGATTAGATTATACACTCTGCAGAGGTTTGCGCACTTTTCCCCACAAGACTCGATCTCCTCCGTTGGATTTCTCGCACTACATGGTGTTTGAGAAACGGATGACCGAGACACGGTCTTTCAGAAACATTAACTCTTTACTCCGGGCAGACCATACCAAACCTACATCCCTCTACCTGCTGATCCACCTCTTCAAGAGCTCATGCAACTTACTCAACTATGCTAGAGCCCATAATCGCTTGTGGCTGCACACGGAAGTTTCCAGCATGAAATATCTCAGTTCCCTTTGAGCCTGGGTGGCGGACCTTAGGATGATCACACGGGTACTACGGGATATCCTAGGACAACACTGGATTCTCCAGGTGCCCGACAAGCAATCCACCCAGATGTGTATTAAAGTTGCCACCTTAAGTTGAACCATTAATTAACAATCTCACATTTGTCATGGATCACTCACCCAAGCCACGTCTACGAGCATAGCATAGCAATACACTACTAGGAAAAGGGCTATAGATGGAATGGCCACTAATGGCGCACCAGACATGTGGTGCGCCATTGCTATGTAGCAGTGGCGCACCATACACTAATGGCGCACCAGGCACACGGTGCGCCATTAGTAACAATTTTTTTATTTTGCTAGACATACTAATGGCGCACCAGGGCAGAGTGCGCCATTACTAGTTAGTAATGGCGCACCAGCAACATAGTGCGCCACTACAATATTTTTTTTGTTTTTTACTTTTTTACAAAACTACTAATGGCGCACCTGGGGCAGTGCGCCATTACTAGTTTAAGCTAGTAATGGCGCACTGCTCCCTGGTGCGCCATTAGTGTTTTTTTTTGCGAAACTACTAATGGCGCACCACCAGCAGGTGCGCCATTAGTAACAAGGATGGTGGTGCGCCATTAGTAACCTGGGACGAGCTAGATATATTGGACAGCCACACCTACCCACTCACTTTCCCCACTTCATTCTCTCCTCCCTCCTCCAAGCTTGTCTCGGCTGCCTCCTCCTCCTCACCTCATTTGCACCATAAATTCATCCAAATTACGTGGTTAAACCCCCTTTTTTTGATAGGTAAGTAAGGGGGAAGCTATCTTTATGCTGTTCTCCCTCCAACAACGTGCACATGCACTTTTTATGTCCTAGCTAGATCTATGTATGTTTGTGGTGTTGCATATGTTTGTGGTGTTGCATATATGTTTGTGTTTGCAGGTACCGGTATTTGAAATGCGATAGTTGCCAATATTTTTCCGGAATGTTGATTCATTTCCGTTTCGGCAAGAATTTTGGCACTATGCATTCTTTTTGGTCCTATTTTTAGGGAAAGTCATGCCAAATTTTGTCTTGGTTCTAAAATATCGTTTTGCTCTACCCCGCAGGCGACCATGGTCCGCACGATGACCGAAGGCATCGTGAATAGGTTTTTGAGCTCCACGAAGGCCGAGATGCTTGAAAAGAACGAGACGGAGATAAGATGTCCGTGTCGAAGATGCAAGCTGAAGAGCCTTATTGCGGACCCGGATTCTGGGCAGGTGCGGGTCCACCTGCTCTTGCGTGGTTTCATGGATGGCTATCGGTGCCAAGGTGATGAAGATGACTATGAAGTCGTCCATGGGGGTCGGGCAAGAAATGAGGATGGGCAGCAAGACAACCACCGCGGCTCGGGCGGGCGAGAAGACGAAGAATCTCCAGGACATGATCACGACGGTGATGCTGTACACAGTCATCATGTAGAAGATGCCGGACATGATGATGAGGAAGATGCGGGAGCAGACGAAGGGCATGATCATGAAGATGAAGATGCCGGCGGAGCAGACGACGACGGACCATCGATGGGCTGGGTGCAGGACCCTCATATTCAAGAGCTGCTTCTCAAGCAGACGGATAACGCAAGAGCTGCCGCCCGAGAGAAAGCCAAGCTGGATCAACTGGAGATAGACGCGGTTACTCCATTGTATGAAGGATGCATGCCCGAGGATACCCGCCTGAAAGTAACGCTCATGGCTTTGGAGATGAAGGTAAAGCACAAAATGACCGACGCATGCTTCGACGAGAACATGTCATTCTGGCACGAACGTCTTCCCAAGGGGAACAAGTGCCCGACCAGTTTCGAGGAGGCGAAGAAAATCGTGTGTCCTCTGGATTTACCGCATGTGAAATACCATGTGTGCATGAACAATTGCATCATTTATCGGGACGAGCACGCGGAGTCTACCATATGTCCGGTGTGCGGCGTCACTCGATACAAGAAGAGGAAGAAAGCTCCTCGAAAAGTGGTGTGGTACTTTCCGATCACTCCTCGTCTGCAACGGTATTTCGCGGACCCGAAGGTAGCAAAGCTCCTGCGTTGGCACGCGGATAGGGAGGAGAAGAAGCGAGAAGATGACGCAAATGATCCGAAGATAAATAAAAAAGACAAGATGCTGAGTCACCCTAAGGATGGGAGCCAGTGGCAAGCGTTGAACTTCGAACACCCAAAATTTGGGAACGATCCAAGGAACATCATGCTGGGCGCGAGCACCGATGGAGTCAATCCGTTTGGCAGCCAGAGAAGCACACATAGCACCTGGCCTGTGTTTGTGTGGATGTACAACCTTCCCCCTGGTTGTGCATGAAGAGGAAGTACATTCACATGAGTATGCTAATTGAAGGGCCGAAACAACCAGGGAACGACATCAATCTGTATCTGGGGCTGCTGGAAGAGGAGCTAGACACGCTGTGGAAAACGCCAGCCAATACGTGGGACGCCGCAGAGAAAGAATATTTCCCTATGAGAGCCGCACTGCTCACGACGGTGCACGACTATCTCAGTTTCGGATAGCTCGCGGGGCAGGTGGTCCTCGGATTTTCTGGATGCGTCAGGTGCATGGATGACACAACGTAGCGCCAGCTAGATAGAGATCCCGGGTCTTCGAAAACCGTGTTCATGGGACATCGAAGGTGGCTTCGCGACGATGACCCGTGGAGGAAACGCAAGGATCTATTCGATGGTGAAACCGAACCCCGAAGGCGCCCGCGTACGAGGAGCGGCAAGGAAATAGACGAGCTGTTGAAAAATTGGAAAGATTGCCCACTGCCGGGAAAGAAGCAAAAGGCGCCAGAGCCGGGAAAGAAGCGAAAGGCGCCAGAGCCACTGCTGAAGGTATGGAAATCGAGGTCTGTTTTCTGGGACTTGCCGTACTGGAAGATCCACCGTGTGCCTCACAGCCTTGATGTCATGCATATCACGAAGAACGTGTGCGAGAGTCTGATTGGTACCCTGCTCAACATGCCAAAGAGGACAAAAGATGGCCCGAAAGCAAGGGCAGACTTGAAATCAATGGGCATCAGGGAGGAGCTTCACACTAATGATGATGATGATGAGGATGAGAAGCAGGACACGGAAAGTCGTCGCAAAGGCAAAAAGGCCAAGAAGACCGGAAATGACTTCCCTCCCGCGTGCTTCACTCTAAGTCAGGAGGAGATCGATCAGTTTTTCACCTGCCTCGTAGGAGTAAAACTTCCTTACGGTTACGCGGGGAAGATAAGCAGATACCTAGACTCAGTGAAGCAGAAGTTCAGCGGGATGAAGTCTCACGACTGTCACGTGCTGATGACGCAGATACTTCCAGTTGCAATTCGTGGGATCATGGACGCGCACGTCCGTGAAACGCTATTTGGCCTATGCAACTTTTTCGACGTCATCTCTCGGAAGTCGGTTGGCGTGAGGCAACTCAGAAGGCTACAGGAAGAGATCGCTGTGATACTACGCGAGCTTGAGATGTACTTCCCTCCCGCATTCTTCGACGTTATGGTGCATCTGCTGGTCCATATCGTGGAGGATATCATCCAACTCGGGCCGACGTTCCTGCACAGCATGATGCCGTTCGAAAGGATGAATGGTGTCATCAAAGGATACGTTCGCAACATGTCACATCCAGAGGGAAGCATAGCCAGGGGCTTTCTGACCGAAGAGTGCATCTCCTACTGCACGAATTATCTAGGCATCGAGAACCCCGTTGGTCTGCCCGTCAACAGGCACCTCGGCAGGCTCGCTGGATGGGGTCACCGTGAGGGTCGCCGCGAAATGCATGTCGACTTCGATGGTCGCCTCGCCGACTTTGAAAGAGAAAACCTAGTCGCGCTACAACACATAGACGTGGTCGATCCTTGGGTGGTAGAGCACAAAACGATTATTTAGAAGACGTACAATCACCAAGGCCAACAGAGGACGGACGGAGATATAATCAAAGAGCACAACTCATGTTTCACGCGTTGGTTCAAGCAGAAGCTTCTGTCATTCCCTTTACATGAGGATTCTTCTGCGGAAGAACAACTCATATTCGCCTTGTCAAAGGGCGCCGAACACAACCTGATGACGTATGAGGCGTACGATATCAACGGCTACACATTCTACACCGAGGACAAGGACATGAAGAGCGATGGTTATCAGAACTCCGGGGTAATGATGGAATCCTACACCGGTAACGACAAGGACAGATACTACGGAAGGATCGAGGAGATCTGGGAGCTGAGCTACGCTGGAGAGAAGGTCCCGATGTTCCGTGTCAGATGGGCCAAGAGCGTCATAAAAGAAGACCGGTATTTCACCACCATGGTTATACCCGAAGCCAAATCCAAGACCGCAGGCGCGAACGTCACCGCGAAAAATGAGCCATGGGTACTGGCTTCCCAAGTGGACCAATGCTTCTTCATTACCGACCCATCAAAGCCTAGTCGTGTTGTCGTGAGGAGAGGCAAAAGGAAGATCATCGAAATGGATGGAGTCGCCAATGAGCAAGACTTCGACAAGTACGGCGACCAGAAGATGGAACATGACGACGACGATGAAGTATCAGCATACACCACAAGAAGAAGCAGGGCCACCCTACCTAAAGGACGTCCGTTCAAGAGAAGAACTCCATGTACGAAAAATAAGGGCAAGAAGATTGTGAACAGATAGCTAGCTAAGATCGATTGTATTTAAATTGTAGCCTTCATTTCTCGATTGTATTTCATGGGCTCTTTTTGAACTCATGAATGTTTTTAAATTTCATGGACACTCGATCTCGATCCCCCTCCATCTCGATCGCTCTCCCACCTCGCCAGATTCGGTCCCCCTCGCCGCCGAGCACCCGCCGCACCATCTCCCCCGCTCCACCGGCCGCCGCCGCCGACCCCCGGCCCGCACCCTCCCCCACTCCACCGTCGCCGACGACCCACCGCACCCTCCCCCGCTCCACCGGCCGTCGCCGCCGACCCAGGGCCCGCACCCTCCCCCACTCCACCGCCGCCGATTTAAACAAGTTTGAACATATTTAAACACAAATAAATATGAAATAGCATTTTAAATGCATAAAAACAAAAATTGGGGAGCCTGGGAATCGAACCCAGGACCTCCTAGTGTGTGTGCTGCATGCTCACCAGTCGGGCTAGTGGGCGTGTTCTGATGGAGATAGGGTTAGGTGGAATATAACCTGACCAGTCGGGCTAGTAATTAAAACAAAATTCTAATGGCGCACCCAAGGGAGGTGCGCCATTAGAATCGACGTACTTATGGCGCACTAGTGGGAGGTGCGCCATTGCTAACCCACTCCACTTGTTCCCCTCGCATTATGGCCTCCCTCCCTCCCTCGCCAGATCCCCCACTCGACCCCAACCGTACGACGCCGCCCCCTTGCTCCGCCCCGTCCGTCCGCCGCGCCTGCACGCCGTCCGCCGCTGTGGTCTTGCGCTACCTCGACGCCGCCGCCCCGACCCCCGCGGGACTCCACCCCAGCCGCCACCGCGCCCCCCGAACGGGATCGGCCGAGCGCGCGCCGCCCGCTCCTCTCCTCTCCTCCCCCCTCCGACGAGCAAGGGCCTCCTCCGGCCCCTGCAGCAGCCGGCGAGTGCGGCCCCGACGCGCCCATCCTGCCTGCCCCTGCCGTCCTCCGCCACCGGCCCCTGCTCTCCTTCGACCGCGGCGAGCGAGGACCCGGACGAGCTCGGACCCCGACCGCGACCCCTTCGCCGACCCCGACCCCTCCGACGACCAGGTACCTCTCCTCCTTCCTCCTTCCTCCCTCTCTCCACCATTCCCCATTCCCTCCGTCCCTCCCCTCGACTGTGGCAGTGTAGGTCATCTGACAGGGTAGTCCATGGATTCAAACTAGCTAAAGGAGATTCAAACTAATGGAAGTGTCATGTGAACTCTAGAGCTCTGTCACCATCATTCAACACTCTGCTTGCTTGCATGATATTCCTATGTGCTACTGCCGTGGCTGCTTTGTAATTACTAGTGCAGTGCTGCTGTTTAACCAACCTGACTGATCCTCCAACATTCATCTTACTTACTCACGCGCAGCTTACTGAACAAGTGCAAGCGCTGCAGAGGGACAAGGAGATACTCAAGACCAACCTGAGCAAAGCAGAGGAGGAGGTACGATACATACCGAACCTCTCTTGTCCTTGCAACTGCAAACATGTTCTGCACCTGTGACTTTTATCGCCTTCTCAGTGAATGTCAATAGATTTGTGCGAAACTAGCGTGGTTCTGACGGTTAGAAGTTTCTTGCGTGTTTCCATTCAAGGTTAAGTTGCTGTTTGAGGAGAACAGAGCCCTCGACGAAGCAAACAAGAGGCTGTTGTGCTTGCTGGAGAAGGAGCAGAAGCATCGGTCCGAAAGAAAGCACTCCGCCAGTAATTCCACCAAGGTAAAAAGCACCAATCAACCAACCATAAAGCTCACACAAGTGTGTACTACTGATTTAATTTAATTTAGTACACGCACCCACACAGGCAGTAGAACTGTTAGTTGAAACCATGAATTACCGTGTGCTGCTGAAGATGAGTAGTTGTAGGAAGATGATGCCCTAATGGAAGTGACATGAGTATTTGGCCTGCCCATCATGTTTGTTGGTTGTTTGCTGTCATGTTGTTATTACTTCCATTAGGGCATCTGTTGGTTCATTAATCTTAAGCCCATTATTCCATGGAATAGCTGAACTATAATACTATTATTCATTTATGATAGTTTGTGAGATACAGAAATAGATAAATTTAAGTTTGTAATGGCTAACAGCCAGACATGTGAATCTGTTCTTGATACTCCTTTTCCCTTTTCTTAGAATCATCATATACAAATTAGAACCTTTCTAACATCTGCATATTTCAGGTTTCCGAGGAGGTAAAGGAAGTGAAGTCCAGACAGTGCAGTAACCGCAACACCTCCAAGGTGAGAAATATGTTCCTATTTATCTTTTTTTGCTCAAGTTCTTCAATACATCATATAATATAGAGAAGTGCAAATCAAGTGGTGCAATCATATACATCTGGCCACTTATTTGCTCCAATGGCACAAACTTGAGCTGCTAGCATAAAAAGTGTTGCAGGCGACAGGCAGTGAGGAGCTACTGTCAAAAACTTGAGCTACTGTAAAAAAATTCAGTTATGGCATCTAGAATTATGTCAGTTTTTTTTTGTAACTAGAAGACCAAAGTGTTAGGAATTCTGTCCAAACTGTAGTTTTCAGTATTCTGTCCAAACTGAAAACTGTTAAAAAGACCATGTGTTTTTTGGTCAAAATCTGCATGTAAAACTGAAATAATCAGTCATAAAGAATATCCTCAAGACCATGTGTTTCTTGGATTTCTGTAATGATGATGGAACATTATAAAGCATTGTACTCCAGTGTGTATGAAGGATACAAAAAATTTAGCAACTTCTCTGATTTTATAAAGTTTTTCTTATATGGGTGAAAATTCACTTGTTTTTAGGCTAGTGCAGGGTGTTGCTTTATTGTGATGCCTCTGAATTACTTGTGATCACATTGAGAAAGACTTGCAAAGATGATGATCATCTTTTACAGAAAACAATTTCTGTAAACACGTCAGTAATTTTGCTAGTTTGCTGGGTTTTGTCTCCGACCATTGTGTCGTGATGAATTTGCAGGTACCCCGAGAGGCCCTTGAGTTTGCTGGAATGTCGATTAACTTCTGTTCCGGCAAATTCGGGTACTCCATATGTCCTATTTTCAGCAAAGGTCATGCTGAAATTTTCCGTTAATTTTAGCATGACTTTGCTAAAAATAGGACATATGGGGTACTTGCGACTAATGCATGGGCCGGGGTAGCTTAGTACTTAGTTAAGTAGGATCAACTGCCCCGCCATTCTTGCTGCATTAAACCATAGGTGGCAATAGAGCCAAGTGATTACACCCAACTTAGAATTCTCCTTAGCATCGATAAACCCTAGATGATAAACCCAACATAGGTGGCAATAGAGCCAAGTGATTAGTGCCAAGTGATTAGGCCCAACCTAGGGTGCCTCGGCATCGATAAACCCTAAATGATGAAAACTTAACTTAGCATTTAGGGTGCCTCGGCGTCGACAAACCCTAAATGACGAAACCTTGGCTTCTATAGGGTGCCTCGGTGTCGATGAGAACCTAAATGATGTACGCTTAGGCTTTTAGGGTGCCTCGGCGTCGACAAACCCTTAATGATAAAAGCTTAGCTTTTAGGATGCCTCGGTGTTGACAAACCCTAAATGATGAGACCATGATCTTGTTCCTTGACAATAACCAACTTTTTGACCAAACTTTTTTCCTATTTAGAGCGAAACATGGCCCACAACGATGAGGCCGGCGGTCCGGGCGGCAAGCAATTCTGGGAGCTGTCCCAGGAGATGGAGGAAGAACCTCACCGCTATGAGGACGCCACGGAAGACACCGATCCTGACTACACAACCCCTAGTGGCGTCGGGGATGACACCACTGATGGTGCCGCCGAGGATGCCACCACTGATGATGGCGGCGCACGCACAGATGGCAGCCAACCAAAGAGGCAACGGAAGGACCGGCGACCGAACGTGCTCGGCACCGTCAAAGAGGAATTTACTGAAGTGAACTCCGACGGGCATCCAACGGCGCCCAAACATGTAGTCAAGGGGTACTCGGTTCAGCTCGGGTGGATTCTCCGGAGCACCATCTCGATCAACACCGAGAACCTAAGGCATAAGGACCGAGGGAATTTTCGCAGCCTCCTCTTCACGAAGCTGCACGAACGATACAAGTTCCCCGATGAGTTTGCAAACACACGCCTCTCAGGGAATAAAGTGAACAGTGCCGCCCTCACAAGGATGAGCACGGCCCTGTCTACATGGAGAAGCACGGTGAAGGCAATGATTGAAAAAGGTGATAGTTATGAGAAGATCAAGGCGAAATATCCTTTGATGAGCGAAGATGACTACAAGGAGTTCAAGATCAAGTGCGAGAGCAGCGCAACCTCCGAATCAAGTCAGTGGGGGAAAGAAATGCGGCAGTTGAACTTAGGGGTCCACCAACTCGGTCCCGGCGGTTACAGAGTGGCGGAGCCTATATGGGACAAGGAGGACGCGGAGCGTGCCGAGCAAGGCCTACCGCCCCGCTTCGAGAAATTCCCTGACAAGCAGACCAGGAACTTTGTCAGGGCCCGGTACAAGGAGGACCCGATAACAAAGGAGCTTACCACGGATCCGAAGACCAAGGCGCTTGAGCTTGTTCTGGTAAGGAATACACCGCCGCGTAATTAGCTCCATATGGTTGCATTCTAATTAATGAAGCCAAATTTCTAAATGGTTCACATTCCTTCCGCAGGAGGCTGAAAGCAGTAGCGGGGGGTCATCTCAGAGCTCCCCTTTTGACACCCCTTTAAATAGGGCGTTGAACGTAATGAAAAACAAGGATAAGCTCAGTAAGCCGTCGTCAGCTGGTCGTGTGGCTAGGCTTGTCCACAAAATGGTCGTCATACTATACCGCTGGTGGGCGAAAGGAGAAAAAGACCAGCTCGGAAAGCCAGTCGCACGAGGTTCAAGAACTCAAGGCACAAGTGGCGCGGATTCCGGAGATTGTCCAAGAGCAAGTGCAACAACAACTGGGAACGACGCTCACCGCCATTGTGCCTACCTTGATTCAGGGGCTGACGACGTGGATTGCGGGCGGCCAACAGGGGCCTCCCCCGGTTCCCAGCTTCACGGCCAGCAACTCGCACAACGCGCAGGCGGCGCCATTGGTGTCTCCGGTGGAGGCGGTATTCGTGTCTCCGGCGCCGGCACGGGCATTGGAGCTTAATGCACCTGGGTGTACGCCGGCCGGCACCTCGCCAGCAAGCGGCCCCTCCGTCAGTTGCACGCGCACGCCCGCCGTTGGCGGTGCCTTGACATTAGCCGAGCTCGACGGCATCACGGTAACTAAGCCTCTCGGCTGATGACTTCATCTCCTTGCCTTTGACTGGGTATCCCTGATGCCCTACATGTTTTCGCAGGGCGCCACCGATGTTCCTTGCACTCTCCTGCACTTCGTGGGCGGCGAGTTGGTCGATGTCGCCAAGGGCAGAATCGTTCAACCGGGCAACCGCGTGTTCCACGGTAATCCGATGCCACCCACCTTGTATAGGGTTGAACTGGTTCGGGTGCTGCCAGGCTGCGACGAGTTGGTACCTCCGATTCAACCCGCTGGGGCCGATGAAGATGATGTGATGACCCTCAGCGCCTGTGTAAGCTGGCCCCTGCTTTGGCCGAAGAGCCAGATTCGTTAGGGGGCGGGGGACACCACCCCAGAGACAAGACCGCCAGTCGTGCCAGCGCCAAGCCATGGCAAGAACGCCGCAACGCTACCGGACATGCCGGACATCCCTATGGCACAGGATCCGGACATGCATATGGCACAGGATCCGGACGACGACGACAACGACGACGGTACATTTACCAACGTCGATAAGTACTTTGCCGAACATGGGTATGGTGACGAGTTCTGCGGGCCTCCTTCTCAAGAACCCAACCCTCAAAAAGACGACCGCGATCTAGCTGGTAGGGCGGAGAAACCCAATTGCAACAGGCGTCGTCTGGCGTTCAGTTATCAGGAGACGCCTCCAGCTGCCGCCTTCACCGAGCCTCAGATAGCTGAGGTGCCAAATATTATCAGCCCCAACACGCTCAAGAAGGCGGTCTGTGAGCAGAACTCGATCCCATTACAGCAGATCAAGAAGAAGGGACGAAAACAAAAGACTAACAAGGGCGCCAGTGCGAGCCAGCCGGCACCGAGTACGATCCGTGCTCAGGACGGGCCACCTTCACCTAAGGATATCTCGAGGAGGGTGCATGTGGCGGGTAGGCCGATGCTACCGACAAATATGCTCAATGCTGCAACCGGTGCTATGCGGAGTCTGCATGACAGTGTTCTTTCTTTTGAGAAGCGGCGTCTCAGAGAGAATGATGTGGCATACCCGGTTTTCGTGGCCAAGGTGCCAGAGGGCAAGGGCTTTGTGGATAGCGCCGTCGGGGGTACGATCGTCCTGCGGTTTGATGACATCTTTGCTATGCTTAACCTTCATCCGCTGCACTACACCTTCGTTCGGCTGTTTTCGCTGAGTATGGAGATGCGGATCATTAGAGACAAGACCCCGGACATTGTGATAGAAGACCCCTTCTACATGCGTGCCAAGATCTTGGGCAGCGCTGGGGACCGGCAAGTCGCGAGTTCACACCTCGAAGGCGTCATTCTGGCAAACCCAGATAAGGATAACTTCCTCGTGCCTTACTTTCCTGAGTAAGTCATCTCCTAACCGCCCCGTAACATATGATTTCTTAGATTTCGATCGTTCTTTTTTTTTCTAACATTCCGTGTTCTGTGCAGTGACACACATTGCACACTCATCCTCTTAAGCCCGAAATGTTCCATGGCCACGTATTTAGACCCGGACCGTGACTCCAAGATAGACTACACAAATATCAAGAAAGTTCTTGATGATGCTCTCCCCGGCTACGCTGCATCTGGAGGCACCTTCAAGAGGCCAGTTCGTAGGTACGGCAGGCACGTGTTCACCCACAATACGACGTTCCCCTGCGTCAAGCAGCCACCTGGCAGTCAGAAGGATGCCTACTACGCCCTCCATCACATGCGGGCGATCGTGCGGGACCATAATCACCTTCTGCTACCAAATAATCTCAAAGATTGGGTCGCAAGCTTGGCGGCAATCCAGGACGCGGACATCCGACAAGAATTCTTTCGCATCCAGTCGGAGTTTGCAGAAATCATCCATCAAGATGTCCTTCGTACCTCGGGGCAGTTCTACCTCAAATTTCAACCGTCCAACAGCGAGATAGACACAACGCTACAAATGCAGGCTGACAACGCCCGCGACTTCATGACCATCACGACAGACGGCGGCTTCATCCATGCTCCGGTCCCATGAGTCGAGTCGAAAGTAGTGATGCTATGTGTAGTTCTGAAACATTCATTATCTCATGTTGTAATTAAACTTTAGTGAACTTGTATGTCTCTTTGGTTTGGACAGTCGTTCAACTTAGATGTAATCGATGCTATTTGTTAGTAGGACCATGAATCGTGCTATTAATGTCTTGCTTTTCTCTTCCGATCCTTTTGTTGCATACTTATATATTGCTTATGTATTGTCTGTTGTTTGGCTAGTGCATAGAGATGCCGTCGTATGTCGTGTACAAGGGTAAGGTTCCAGGAGTCTACGACGACTGGGAGGAGTGTCGGAGACAGGTTCACCGTTTCAGCGGTAACAGTTAGAAAGGGTACACCACTAGGGCGGAGGCGGAATCTAGATACGCGCGCTATCTAGCGGGAGAGAGGAGGGAGCGTTGGAGGAACCGGATGAAGACCAGTTTCATCGCGATGATGCTCATCGTGATGACCGCAGCTCTCTTCTATGTGATAGTAGTTTAGATGATCGATATCGACTTGTAATGTGAATACAAACTCGCTACTCGCGGTCTCGAGACTTGTAATGTTCTATCTTCGTTCGGTCTTTTGAATTCGGAGACTAATATGATGAATTGTATTCAGAGACTAATCTTCTATTGTATTAGATGAATCTGCTGTTGCTGTGTCCTGCTGCTTATATTCTGTCCAATAATATATTTTGTAATCTATGCAAAAATCATAAAAGAAAAAAAATCCCTAATATACATACTAATGGCGCATCACGCCAACATGCGCCATTAGTATGCCAAAGGATACTAATGGCGCATCGCAGCGCAGTGCGCCATTAGTATGCCAGAGGGTACTAATGGCGCATCACCCAGCAGTGCGCCATTAGTATGCCGAAGGATACTCATGGCGCATCACACTGCAGTGCGCCATTAGTATGGCAAAGAACATGGGTATATATGGCCCCCTGGGAGGCATACTAATGGCGCACCGTGGCCTACACTAATGGCGCACTGCCCGGTGCGCCATTAGAGTACCAGATGCTAATGGCGCACCAGCGGTGCACCATTAGTAAAAAATACTAGTGGCGTGATGCTAGTGGTGCACCAGTAGTGCGCCATTAGTAGGCAAAACTGGTGCGCCACTAGTAAGCCTTTTTCTAGTAGTGATATAAGCAATACGTAGAAGTAACACCCAAGGGTTTGATAGTAACAAGGCAATAGGTTCTACCTCATCAAGTACTTCCCAATACCCACAAGTAAATCACATCCTAATCATGCAGTGTTTGAGGATTGGAACTAATGCATAAAACTGGGTATGAAAAGAGTATGATCAATGTGTTACTTGCCTTGTTGACGATCCGCAAAACCTAGAGACTCGTAGTAGCATGGTTCGCACTCCGGGAATTCTATCGCAAACAAACAATAGCATACATAAGCAATCAAGCAAGGATCAGGGGTAAAACTCAAATAAGAAGATCTAACCAGAAAGTTCAACTTAAGAACTCCGGTTTGCAAAAAGAATCAAATCAAACGGAGGAACGAAACTCAAACTGCGAAAGAAACAAGATCCGTTTACTAATCTGACCTAAAGTCAAATTTTACAGTACCAAAATATTGTTCAAGTTGGTTAGACAGAAAGAGGGTTTCGAGACGAAGATCTGGGCGCTTGAATCGCCTGATTCCGATAAACGAGCGAAAATATAAACTAAAACGAAAATCGGATCAGAAATCGCGATCGAAAATAATCGCGGAAAATCCGAGAAAAAGAAAAACTGACGAACAGGCTAACGAACGAACGTTCGCTGTCTGCGGCTAACGAGCGAACACCGTTCGTAAAAACGAACGTACTGACGAATGTCCGCAAAATAAACTAAACCGAGAAAACCAGCGAACCGATCTAAAAATACGAACTTAGGGTTTTCTAAAAAAATAGGATCGGTTTTTTTAAATAAAACCGAACGGCGGCAATGGCGGCTTATACCTCCGGCGAGGTCCGGCGGCTCCGGTGGCTCCGGCGGGGTGCGGGTGGGGCTGCGGGGTGGCGGGCTGTGCGGCGCGACGGTGGGGCGAGGCGTGCGGCGGCGGGCGGGGCGAGGCAGGCGGCGGGGTGGTTGGGTGGTGGTGGGGGGTGCGGGGCGGTGCTATATAAAGGATGGGGGGCTAGCTTGGGGGAGGGGCAAGCGGCGCGGGGAGGGAGTGTCCCGGCCGGACTCGGCGTCGGGCGGCGGCGCTCGCGGTCTCCCGGTCGGAGACGAGGCACGGGGCAGTTGGGCCGGCTCGGCTGGGCTTCGGCCCAGTCGGGCGCTGAGACTTTTTTTCAAATAATTCCGCCGAAACTAAAATAAATCGTAGAAAAATAAATAAAAATCTAAAAATGCCAAAACAAAATTTCACCGTCTAAATAAAATATTTAGAACGAGATGAACATTTTCTTGGCCCTAAAATGCAATTTTGAAAAACGTTCAATTTTTCTAATTCAAATAAAATAGCAATAAACTCTTAATAAAATCAAATATTTTCTTTTAATATTTTTCCTCCAGTATTTCATTTATTTTGGAGAAGTCATATTATCTCCTCTCATATATTGGAATATGAAATATTTTCGGAGAGAAGAATAATTAAAACAAATAATCCTCGTTTCATTATTTGGTAAAACTCAAATATGAAAACAGTGAAATCCCCAACCCTCTCCGAGGGTCCTTGAGTTGCTTAGAATTTCGAGGATCGCGAAACAAAATGCAACAAAAATATGATATGCATGAATGATCTATGTATAACATTCCAAATTGAAAATTTGGGATGTTACAATGCTAGATATATATCATAGGCTGTTGCCAAATAGAAAATAAAGTTTATTCCTTTTTCCACCATACTTTCACTTTCCATGGCAAGCCGAATCCACGGTTGCCCTCCATACCAACACTTTCCAAGGAATTTATTATTTGACAACATAAAGTAAATTCATTTTCATTTCGGGACCGGGAATCCCTAATACCTTTGCCTTACTCTCGTGCAATGACAAGTGAATAAACACTCATCCTGAGAATAACACATCTAGCATGGAAAATATTGGCCACCCCTCACCGCCTCGCGAGTGGTACGAGCACACAAATGAGAAATTTATTTTAAAAATTAGAGATGGCACATACAAATTTGCTTAGAATGGCAAAAGAATACCGCATATAGGTAGGTATAGTGGACTCGTGTGGAAAAAATGGTTTAAAGGATTTTGGATGCACAAGTAGTGATCATACCTAGTGCAAAATGAAGGCTAGCAAAAGATTGAGAAGCGACCAACCAACAAACGAATAATCTCGTAAGCGAGCATTAAGCATAATTAACACCAAATAATGCACCATAAGTAGGATGTAATTTCATTGCATGACTACTGACATTCGTGCTTGCATAGGGAATCACAAACCTTAACACCAATATTCTTACTAAAGCATAATTACTCATCAACATGACTCACATATTGCATCATCATATGTCAAAACTATTACAAAGGATCAAGTTTATTTTGTCCAATGATCTTAATGAAAGTTTTTATTACATCCTTCTTGAATATCTATCACTATGGGACTAATTTTCATGTGTTGCTTTTGATAAGCTCAAACAAATATAAGTGAAGATCATGAGCATAATATTTCTTTCTCTCAAAATAAGTTAAGTGAAGCAAGAGAGAATTTCTTGAAAAATATTAAAGCACACCGTGCTCAAAAAGATATAAGTGAAGCACTAGAGCAAATCTCATAAAAAAATAAGTGAAGCAAAGAGAGCTATTCTAACAAGTCATGGCATAATTTTGGCTCTCTCAAATAGGTGTGTCCAGAAAGGATTCATGACTTAGAACACAAAGCAAAACAAGCAAAGACTCAAATCATACAAGACGCTCCAAGTAAAAGTCATAGTATTTGACGGATAAAAATATGGCTTCGAGTAAAATACTGATGGTCGTTAGAAGAAAGAGGGGATGCCACTCGGGGCATCCCCAAGCATAGTTGCTTGCTTCTCTTTGGATAATAGCTTGGGATGCCAAGGTCATCCCCAAGCTTAGGCTCTTCTTACTCCTTATTCCTTCATCCATCGTAAGATAACCCAAAACTTGAAAACTTCAATCACACAAAACTCAACAAAACCTTCGTTAGATCCATTAGTATAAGAAAGCAAATCACTACTATAAGTACTGCATCAAACCAATTAATATTTTATTCTTGCATTATATCTACTGTATTACAACTTCTCTATGGCAAAAAATCATCAAAGAAAACCATAGACTCATCAAAACAAGCACACAACGCAAAGAAAACAGAATCTGTCAAAAACAGAACAGTCTGTAGCAATCTGAATATTTCGAATACTTCTGAAACTACAAAAATTCTGAAAAATTAGGACGACCTGAGAAATCTGTATATTAATCTTCTGCAAAAAGAATTGGTATTTTATCAAGCTCTGGTAAAAACTTAGAATTGTTTTCGTGAGCACGAAAGTTTCTGTTTTTTCAGCAAGATCAAACAACTATCACCCAAGAAGATCCTAAAGGCTTTGCTTGGCACAAACACAAAAAACACAATCATAACAGTAGCATAGTTGTGCAAACACTCAAGAACAGAAAGCAAAAAGTAAAAATAAAATTTATTCATTGGGTTGCCTCCCAACAAGCGCTATTGTTTCACGCCCCTAGCTAGGCATAAAGCAAGGATCTAAGTTTTGTCATCTTTGTTTCGAGATCCATAGTATGCTCTCATGATTGATTCATATGGTGTCCTAATTCTTGTTATAGGGAAGTGTTCCATTCCCTTCCTTAGTGGAAATTGAAATTTAATATTGCCTTCTTTCACATCAATCACGGCACCGATAGTGCGTAAAAACGGTCTACCAAGAATAATTGGACAAGACGGATTGCAATCAATATCAAGAACAATAAAATCTATGGGCACATAATTCCTATTTGCAAGAATAAGAACATCATTAATTCTACCCATAGGCTTTTTAATAGAAAAATCTGCCAAGTGCAAATTTAAAGAACATTCTTCAATATCGGTAAGACCAAGTACATCACATAAAGATTTCAAAATTGTGGAAACACTAGCACCCAAGTCACATAAAGCAAAACAATCATAATTTTTAATCTTGACTTTGATAGTAGGTTCTCACTCATCATGTAATATCACTAGTAGAAAAAGGGTCATCCGTCCCGGTTGGTAAGGGCCTTTTGTCCCGGTTGTTGAACCGGGACTAATGGGTCGTTGCTAATGCCCTAGCCCTTTAGTCCCGGTTCTTACACGAACCGGGACAGATGGGCCTCCACGTGGCCGGTGCAGCGAGCCCAGGCAGGAGGGCCTTTGGTCCCGGTTGGTGCCACTAACCGGCACCAATAGGCATCCATGCATCAGCATTTCAGGGGCTGGGGTTTTTGTTTGTTTTTAAAGGGGGGGGGTTGGGGGTTTTGGGGGGTTAATTTAGGTGTTTCATATATTGTGTTAGCTAGCTAATTAATAGAGAGAAGTGTCCTCTCCTATCTCCATGCTTGATCAACGCTACGTACTATATACGCATAGAGAGGACTAGACACGCTAGCTAGTAAGCAAATGAAGGAAACAGAAGATCGTCATGAAAATATATATGCATACGGAGAGAAGTGATATCGACCACCTCTCCTTCTCCGAGAGATTGGTCGAACAACAAGTTCTCGTATATCTATCCGACACTACCGGCTACATATATACAATAATTATCTCTTACAATATAATCTCCTAATTATATATGTACACAGGGTCCACATAGTATTCTTCGTTTTCAGCGATCACGTGGGCAAGGAAGAATGCCGCCAATTCCTCTTGAATTGCTCGCATACGATCTGGTGGTAGGAGTTCATCCCGCATCCGAAAGATCCAATACACACAGATATATATATATATATATGATTAAATGAAACTCAACACAAATGATGGTAATAAAAGAAAATTGTGAATATTATTGCTTACGCACTTCATATTGTTCGTCAGAGTAGCCCCGCTCACAGGTCGTGTAGCGGATGGACTTGCAAATGTAGTATCCACAGAAATCATTCCCTTGTCCCTGCCACAACCACTTTACAAGAAATAGAGGTCAATCAAACTGATAAGCAAGCATGCTAAATGGTATTGATGAAACTAGCGCTTGAATCACTAGGAGATGCGCGGAACATGCTACTACAGTACTTACTTTCGGGTGTCTAAATTGCAGCTTCTTCGGCAGTCCCGGATCTTTTTTGGTGAATTTTCTCCAAACCCTGCCAGACAAAGAAAACAATTACTTGATATCAGGAAATGAACAAAGTTGATGATATGGTGGATAATGATCGATTTAACTTACTTCTCGAGCATTTGAGTCATGTCCGCATAGTCCTGGGGATCTTTTCGTCTCGAGTCTAAGACGGTTACTAGTCCCTGCTCAAGCTTAATCTCTAGGAGAATATAGTGGAAGCTGGGCACGCATGCATAAGTCATCAATTACATTACTATAACCTGGACTAATAAGGGAAACCGAATATGCACAAGATAGTAACACTCACTTGAAGTTGTAAGGAAAGAGTATTATATCTTTGTTTTCATTTATAACCAACGATCGTGGCAAGTTGGCCTTGGTATTTTCGGCATGATATTTAACCTCAGTTGCATCTATGAGATTTGTGTTAATGGATCCAATATCACCGATTTGTCTTTTGTTCAATTCGGTGATCTTCAATCTGCATAATATAGTGAGGATAATTATAAATACATGCAATGAAAGAGCTGACCTATATAGAGAGACTTAATGACAGAACAGATAGTAGCAAGTGATCGTTGATTTATCGAGGGCCTTTTGATTGAAAAACTGAAATAAGTCCTCAAATGGAACATTCAACATTTCAATTCCAACGAGGTCATGCTCCTCTTTAACTCTCAGCGTCAAAGTATTCCTCCCCCTAGACTCTCTACAGGTTTTCATGTACCAATCATGTAATCTTCGCATCATCGTTGTTAGAGATCTTTCATCTTTGACGAGAGGCTTCCCGTAATGGTATTTGTGTTCGTCCACCTCCAAGAAATCATATTGTACATTGTCGGGCAGGTAATCTCCAAGATTGCTATAACCGGGCACCATCCTCGGATCATTAGCGACGATGTCGCTAGACACCTTGAGCGGGGGGCACGATTGGTTCTCTTGTTCGCCGAGCTGGGCAATTTTTTTTCCCAGCTCGTCGTTCTTTTAACCTTTGATCACTGACAGTACTTCCCGACCGCTCCGCTTCGACAAATGTCTTTGCAATAATGCGCTCATAGTTGCCTTTCGGCGAAGACTTTGGTGGTTTTGTCAGGGCAGCCAGAGTGCGCTTCGCTTTCACCGGATCTACCTTCTCCTCCAGTGGTGGATGTTTCTTTGCTTTCACCCCTTCAAAGAAGTTCGTCACTTCGGCTCGCACGATCTTCGTGGTTTCCTCCTCGGTCCTCTCGTATGGTAACTTCTCTAGAGTCTTCAGAGAAGGATGGAATCTGTATTGCCTCCCGCCTCTGGCTGTACTGCTAGACGCCAGCAGAGCAGACGGAGCGGCTGCGGCTGTCTTCTTTCCTTGCTTACGAGGCGGAGGAGAAGGACTATGAGGCGCCGGAGCAGCTGGAGCGGCGGCGGATCTCTTCCGCCCTTGCTGACGAGGCGGAGAAGGAGGAGGCTGGCTGCTCGGGCGTGCCGGCGCAGGCGGAGAAGGGGGCGGAGTGCCGCCACGCGCCGGAGAAAGAGGCTGAGTGCCCTAATCACTCGCCAGAGGAGGAGGCGGAGGAGGAGGCGGAGTGCCGCCACGCGCCGGAGATGGAGGCTGAGTGCCCTGATCACTCGCCGGAGGAGGAGGCGGAATGCCCTTACTTGTCGGAGGAGGAGGAGGCGGAGGCGTCCAGTTCGGAAGGTTGATGAGCTCCTTCCGCCATAGGCATGGAGTCTTCAGAGCAGAACCCAGCCGAGTCTCCCCTTCACCGGTTGGGTGGTCAAGCTGGAGGTCCTCAAATCCCTCCGTTATTCCGGGTTTGGGGTGGCCTCGGCAACACTTCAAGGGTAGGGGCGCGGCGGGAGGGGGTAGGAGACCGACATCGTTTTTTTTCTAGGGTTTGTGTGTCCTCGAGAGTTTTGGTCGAGCGAGAGGGCCGGGGGGTGCTCCCTTGGTATAAGTTATCACGTTCGAAGTTATCCGGGAGGGGGTTATATCGACAACGATGACATACATACATGGGAAAATAATGTTATCGGGGAGGGGGTAGGTCGAACCACCCCCCCCCCTCGTGTTGAAGTTATCGGGACACGAGGTATATCGACAACGACATATCCGATAAAAAAATAAGAAGACGAAGAAGAAATAAAAAGAGGAGAAGAAGATATTAATAGAGGAGAAGATTGAAGAAAAAAAAAGAAAAAAAGAGGAGGAGAAGAAAGGAATAGAGGAGAAGAAGAGAAAATAGAATATTCTATTTTCTCTTCTTCTCCTCTATTCCTTTCTTCTTCTCCTCTTCTTTTTCTTCTTTTTTCTTCTTCTTATTTATTTCTCATCTTCTTCCTCTCCTCTTTTTGTCCTTTCTTCTTCTTCTTCTTGTTTTCCTTTTTCCTCTCATTCTTTTTCTTCTTCTTCCTTTCCTAGCTAGATATATAAAACTTTTCTAAAAATGTAACTTTTGCATATATAAAACTTTTTCTTCTTCCTTCTTCTTCCTTCTATTCCTTCTTCCTAAATATATAAAACTTTTCTAAAAATGAAACTAACCTAAAATGTACTAAATCAGAGAACATATATAGATAAAACTTTTCTAAAAATCTAACTTTTGCATATATGTATTTTTAAAACATCATTACAATTTAAAAAATACATACATACATACAAAAAACATGTAAAAAATACATACATACATATATGAACATACATCAAAAAAATACATATATCTAAAACATACATACATACATATATGAAAATCTAAAAACATGTAAAAAATAGCACGGCGGCGGGGCCGGCAGAGGTGCGTTGCTCACAGAGGGAGGAGCGCGCGGCGCGCGGCGTCGGGGCAAGCTTGGGAACGGGGAGTGGCGCGGAGACGGCTTCGAGGCAGGAGCGGCGCGCGGCGGGGCAGGGGCGGCGCACGTCGGGGCAGGGGCAGCGCGCGTCGGGGCAGGGATGGCGCGGGGCGACGACGTCGGGCGAGGGCGCGGCGAGGGCGAGGGCGCGGGCGACGGCGACGACGGGCGCGGGCGACGGCGACGGCGACGGCGGGGCGGGTCGGGGCGCGGCAGAGGCACGGCGAGCTCGGGCAGCCTAGTGGCGTCGTCGGAGGGATCGAAGAACTGACGGAATTTTCACAAGTGCTGGCATATATAGCAAACACATAGGTACCGGTTGGTGACACAAACTGGTACCAATACCACCTTTAGTCCCGGTTGGTGTCACCAACCGGGACCAAAGGCCTCTTTTCAGCAGCCCAAAGGGCGGGAAGCGGCGGCCTTTGCTCCCGGTTGCTGGCACCAACCGGGACTAAAGGGGGGGCATTGGTACCGGTTAGTGCCACGAACCGGTACCAATGCACCCCTTTAGTATCGGTTGGTGCCACCAATCGGGACCAAAGGCTTTGTGCTGCTACGCCCGCGTCGAAAGTTTAGTCCCACCTCGCTAGTTGAGAGGGGCGCGCAGTGGTTTATAAGCCCCACTGTCGCTCCCCTCTCGAGCTCCTCTCCATTGCAGGCTTATGGGCCTAATTGTCACTGCTATGCCTGATGGGCGTACTGGGCCTTCTGCGGGCCTGAATCCTGGCCCATCGATGGGTTTCTAGTCGTATTCAGGCCATGGTGACCCAGTAGGTGGCATATTTTTTATTTTTTGCTTGTTTTTTTTCTTTTTTGCTTTATTTATTTTGTTCTGTTTCTACTTACAACAAAAAACTTATTTATTTAATTTTATTTTGTTTCTAATTACTTATTTATTTTACTTTATGATAATTCTTTTTGCTCTTGAAGTTTCTAACAAAAAAAGTTCTTTATGAAAATTCTTTTTGCTTTCAATGATTTTGAACAGAAAATACTTCGATAATTTTAGTTGCATCAATTTTATATAATTTTAGTTTCAATAATACTAGAGGTTGCTTATAATGTTTTGAACAGAAAATACTTTCATAATTTTAGTTTCATAAATTTTATTTATGTTATTAAAGTTTATTTTATTTTGTTTCTACTTATATATTTTATTAACGTTTATATTATTTTGTTTCTAATTACTTATTTATTTTATTTGTTATTTTTCATGCACCATTTTTCATGCATTTATTGATTATTTTGAGCTATAAGACCCTAAAATTGAAAAGCATTTCAAATGAACTCTGAAAAGCTTGAAAGTTGGCATGGTATCATCATTTCATCCATATAGCATGTGCAAGAAAGTTGAGAGGGTTACGACAAAAACTGGATGCACTTCGTGTACAAAACGGACAATCTCTTTCGAAGTATTAGGATTTCATACGGAAACTCGTCTGTTACAATGGGATTCCATTTTTTAAAACTTATTTGAACTCCTGACTTTTTGTGTGTTCAAAATGCACCATTCAAAGCCACGTCATCAATTTTCAACCCTTTCTGACTTCATTTGTTATTTTTCATGCATTTATTGATTATTTTGAGCTATAAGACCCTGAAATTGAAAAGCATTTCAAATGAACTCTGAAAAGGTTGAAAGTTGGCATGGTATCATCATTTCATCCACATAGCATGTGCAAGAAAGTTGAGAGGGTTACGGAAGAAACTGGATGCACTTCGTGTACAAAAGGGACAATGGTATCATACTCGTCTGTTACAAAGTTGGCATGGTATCATCATAATAGTTGCGGGAGAAAGTCTTCACTTTTTCTTCGCTTGTGTCATTTGCTTATTGCGCCGTAACCATGGATAATCTTCATCGTTTATCAGGATGCTTGGGTCAGCCTTGACTTTGAAGCGAGGAATTTCATGAAACTTTTCATAATCTTCAGACATGTTTGTCTTGCCCTCCACTCCCCCGATGTCCCTTTTTCCTGAAAGAACTATGTGGCGCCTTGGCTCATCGTATGATGTATTCTCTTCCTTATCTTTTCTTTTTCTCGGCTTGGTAGACATGTCCTTCACATAGATAACATGTGCCACATCATTGGCTAGGACGAACGGTTCGTCAGTGTACCCAAGATTTTTCAGATCCACTGTTGTCATTCCGTACTGTGGGTCTACCTGTACCCCGCCTCCTGACAGATTGACCCATCTGCACTTAAACAAAGGGACCTTAAAATCATGTCCGTAGTCAAGTTCCCATATGTCCACTATGTAACCATAATATGTGTCCTTTCCCCTCTCGGTTGCTGCATCAAAGCGGACACCGCTGTTTTGGTTGGTGCTCTTTTGATCTTGGGCGATCGTGTAAAATGTATTCCCATTTATCTCGTATCCTTTGTAAGTCAATACAGTCAAAGATGGTCCCCTGGACAACGAGTACAACTCATCACAAACAGTGTTGTCACCTCTGAGACGTGTTTCCAACCAACTGCTGAAAGTCCTGATGTGTTCACATGTAATCCAGTCGTCGCACTGCTCCGGGTGTTTGGAGCGCTGACTGTTCTTGTGTTCATCGACATACGGGATCACCAAGGTAGAGTTCTGTAGAACTGTGTGTAGTGTGCTTGAGACCAAGAATACCCGTCCCTGCATATTATTGAGTCCGCTCCTAGCTTGCCTTTTCTAGTCAGTCTTCCCTCATACCGCGATTTAGGGAGACCAATCTTCTTAAGGCCAGGAATGAAGTCAACACAAAACCCAATGACATCCTCTGTTTGATGGCCCATTGAGATGCTTCCTTCTGGCCTAGCGCGGTTACGGACAAATTTCTTTAGGACTCCCATGAACCTCTCAGAGGGGAACATATTGTGTAGAAATACGAGCCCCAGAATGACAATCTCGTCGACTAGATGAACTAGGACGTGCGTCATGATATTGAAGAAGGATGGTGGGAACACCAGCTCGAAACTGACAAGACATTGCGCCACATCACTCCTTAGCCTTGGTATGATTTCTGGATCGATCACCTTCTGAGAGATTGCATTGAGGAATGCACATAGATTCACAATGGCTAATCGGACGTTTTCCGGTAAAAGCCCCCTCAATGCAACCGGAAGCAGTTGCGTCATAATCACGTGGCAGTCATGAGACTTTAGGTTCTCGAACTTTTTCTCTAGCATATTTATTATTCCCTTTATATTCGACGAGAAGCCAGTCGGGACCTTCATACGGAGCAGGCATTCAAAGAAGATTTCTTTCTCTTCTTTCGTAAGAGCGTAGCTGGCAGGACCTTCATACAGCCTCGGAGGCATGCCGTCTTTTTCATGCAAACGTTGCAGGTCCTCCCGTGCCTCAGGTGTATCTTTTGTCTTCCCATACACGCCCAAGAAGCCTAGCAGGTTCACGCAAAGGTTCTTCATCACGTGCATCACGTCGATTGAAGAGCGGACCTCTAGGTCTTTCCAGTAGGGTAGGTCCCAAAATATAGATTTCTTCTTCCACATGGGTGCATGTCCCTCAGCGTCATTCGGAACAGCTAGTCCGCCGGGACCCTTACCAAAGATTACGTGTAAATCATTGACCATAGCAAGTATGTGATCACCGGTATGCATGGCGGGCTTCTTCCGGTGATCTGCCTCGCCTTTGAAATGCTTGCCTTTCTTTTGACATTGATGGTTAGTCAGAAGAAATCGACGATGGCCCAGGTACACATTCTTCCTGCATTTGTCCAGGTATATACTTTCAGTGTCATCTAAACAATGCGTGCATGCGTGGTATCCCTTGTTTGTATGTCTTGAAAGGTTACTGAGAGCGGGCCAATCGTTGATGGTTACAAACAACAACGCGTGCAGGTTAAATTCCTCCTGTTTGTGCTCATCCCACGTACGTACACCGTTTCCATTCCACAGCTGTAAAAGTTCTTCAACTAATGGCCTTAGGTACACATCGATGTCGTTGCCGGGTTGCTTAGGGCCTTGGATGAGAACTGGCATCATAATGAACTTCTGCTTCATGCACATCCAAGGAGGAAGGTTATACATACATAGTCACGGGCCAGGTGCTGTGATTGCTACTCTGCTCCCCGAAAGGATTAATGCCATCCGCGCTTAAACCAAACCATACGTTCCTTGGGTCACCTGCAAACTCAGCCCAGTACTTTCTCTCGATTTTTCTCCACTGCGACCCGTCAGCGGGTGCTCTCAACTTCCCGTCTTTCTTACGGTCCTCACTATGCCATCGCATCAACTTGGCATGCTCTTCGTTTCTGAACAGACGTTTCAACCGTGGTATTATAGGAGCATACCACATCACCTTTGGAGGAACCCTCTTCCTGGGGTGCTCGCCGTCAACATCACCAGGGTCATCTCGTCTGATCTTATACCGCAATGCACCGCATACCGGGCATGCGTTCAGATCCTTGTACGCACCGCGGTAGAGGATGCAGTCATTAGGGCATGCATGTATCTTCTGCACCTCTAATCCTAGAGGGCATACGACCTTCTTTGCTGCGTATGTACTGTCGGGCAATTCGTTATCCTTTGAAAGCTTCTTCTTCAATATTTTCAATAGCTTCTCAAATCCATTGTCAGGCACAACATTCTCTGCCTTCCACTGCAGCAATTCAAGTACGGTACCGAGCTTTGTGTTGCCATCTTCGCAATTGGGGTACAACCCTTTTTTGTGATCCTCTAACATGCGATCGAACTCCAGCTTCTCCTTTTGACTTTCGCATTGCGTCCTTGCATCGACAATGACCCGGCGGAGATCATCATCATCGGGCACATCGTCTGGTTCCTCTTGATCTTCAGCAGCTTCCCCCGTTGCAGCATCATTGGGCACATCGTCTGGTCCCTCTTGATCTTCAACAGCTTCCCCCGTTGCAGCATCACCGTATTCAGGGGGCACATAGTTGTCATCGTCCTCTTCTTCTTCACCGTCTTCCATCATAACCCCTATTTCTCCGTGCCTCGTCCAAACATTATAGTGTGGAATGAAACCCTTGTAAAGCAGGTGGGTGTGAAGGATTTTCCGGTCAGAGTAAGACTTCGTATTCCCACATTTAGGGCATGGACAACGCATAAAACCATTCTGCTTGTTTGCCTCAGCCACTTCGAGAAAATCATGCACGCCCTTAATGTACTCGGAGGTGTGTCTGTCACCGTACATCCATTGCCGGTTCATTAGAGCTTCGAGAGGAAAAAGCTTAACTAGTGTGGCTCGGGCATTTCATTGAACACCTCATGTGCATAGGAGGTGAGCTAGAGCACCACAAAGCCCTCCCCTCGCCGGCCAGAGAAAAACACAACACTGGAGTGCTCTGCTCGCGGGTGAGGGGTATATATAGGCACCTCATTGGTCCCGGTTCGTGGCATGAACCGGGACTAAAGGGCAGCCTGTGGTCCTGGTTCAAGCCACCAACCGGGACCAATGGTGGTGGGCCGGGAGCGAGGCCCATTGGTCCCGGTTCGTCCCACCAACCGGGACCAAAGGGGCCAGACGAACCGGGACCAATGCCCCCACGAGGCCCGGCAGGCCCTTGGCCTCACGAACCGGGACCAGTGCCCCCATGGGTCCCGGTTCTGGAGTAAACCGGGACTAATGGGCTGACCCGGCCTGAACCAAAGCCCTCTTTTCTACTAGTGTCTTCTAGGAATTGAAACTTCTAATTCCAACTTTTCTTCAAAAGCTTTCATCATAGTGTCAACCATATGTTTAGTAAAAGCTTTATTTTGTTCATAAGCATGGGGTGAATTTATCATGGATTGCAACAAAGAAATACAATTAATCAAAGAGCAACTATCATAATTAAAGTCTTTCTAATCCAAAAGAGTGGGCACATCACTAGTTAAAGTCTTGACCTATTCAAACCCACTTTTATCAATTTTCTCAACAAGATTGTCACGCTCCGAATTATCGGGATGCCTTCTAATAATCATTGATAGAATTATCGGGAGAAAATAGCAAACGGTGGGTGAAGAAATTACTGTTGGGCAATTGATAGAACTTCAAATAATCATGACGATATCCAGGCAATGATCATTATATAGGCATCAGGTCCAAGATTAGTAGACCGACTCCTGCCTGCATCTACTACTATTACTCCACACATCGACCGCTATCCAACATGCATCTTGTGTATTAAGTTCATGGAGAAACGGAGTAATGCAATAAGAACGATGACATGATGTAGACAAGATCTATTTATGTAAAAATAGACCCCATCGTTTTATCATTAGTAGCAACGATACATACGTGTTGGTTCCCCTTCTGTCACTGGGATCAAGCACCGTAAGATCGAACCCACTACAAAGCACCTCTTCCCATTGCAAGATAAATAGATCAAGTTGGTCAAACAAAACCCAAATGTCGGAGAAGAAATACGAGGCTATAAGCAATCATGCATATAAGAGATCAAAGAAGACTCAAATAACTTTCATGGATAAAAAGATAGATCTGATCATAAACTCAAAGTTCATCTGATCCCAACAAGCACACCGCAAAAAGAGTTACATCATATGGATCTCCAAGAGACCATTGTATTGAGAATCAAACGAGAGAGAGGAAGCCATCTAGCTACTAACTACGGACCCGTAGGTCTACAAAGAACTACTCACGCATCATCGGAGAGGCACCAATGGAAGTGGTGAACCCCACCGTGATGGTGTCTAGATTGGATCTGGTGGTTCTGGACTCTGCGACGGCTGGAATTGATTTTCATCGACTCCCCTAGGGTTTCTGGAATATTGGGGTATTTATAGAGCAAAGAGTCGGTTCACGGGGCACCCGAGGTGGGCACAACCCACCAGGGCGCGCCTGGGCCTCCTGGCACGCCCTGGTGGGTTGTGCTCCCCTCGGAGGACCCCCAGGCGCTTCTCCGGCCCACTGGATGTCTTCTAGTCAAAAAAAATCAACAAAAAGTTTCGCTGCATTTGGACTCCGTTTGGTATCGATTTCCTGCGATGTAAAAAACATGCAGAAAATAGCAACGGGCACTTGGCACTATGTCAATAGGTTAGTACCAAAAAATGATACAAAATGACTATAAAATGATTATAAAACATCCAAGAATGATAATATAACAGCATGGAACAATTAAAAATTATAGATATGTTGGAGATGTATCAGCTTCCGCTTTCGGTCTACGAGGGTACGTGGACACATTCTCCCCATCTCATTGCTATGCATCTTCTAGATAGATCTTGCTTGAGCTTAGGAATTTTTTTGAAATTGCATTCTACGTTTCCCAACAGAACCCAATCCCCTGCTTAAAGGCAGATGAACGCCAGACACCAACGGGTAAGTGGCCATGAGCTACCACAGAATAGGTGAAGAGAGGCACCACCAAGACACCGTGAACTCCAACCACACCACCGCTGAACGCCAACCAACCAAGACGGACCTACCACCGTCCCATGCTCACCGAAGGCGGCACCTCCATGAAGGTGACGCCACCGCCAGCATCGCTGCTGCCCAATCTTAAGGGATTTGGGTTTTCACCCTGGTACACGAGCAAGGGAGGGAGTCAAAGGGGAAAGGGCCGGGCTTGACGGTGCCTACATGTAGGGGACGGTGCCCGCAGGCATTGCCGTCGTCGTGGCCGGCAGATCTGGCCTTGGATTTCTCCAGGCTCCACCTCCCCAGATTCCCTTCTACAGACGCGGCGCGGATGACCAGGGGCGGCCGGAGATTAGATCTGACCAGGGGCCCGCAAAGGTTGGAGGAGGATGGTGTAAGATCCGGGACGGGCGCCCCCAAGGCCACCGCGCCTCGCCGCCACCACCCGCCGCCCCCTTGCCGCCTGCGCGGCCAAGGGGGACGGCCAGCACCAGCGACAACTGCAGGCTGGAGGCGTCGTCGCTCCCCCCTTCGGTGACGGCGAGGGAGAGGAGAGAAGGGTGGAGCGGCCGGTGGCGGGTTAGGGTTACCGCCGCTCGAGTTGCCCCTGCGGAAACGACGCGGAGGCCCACATGTCCACATTTACAAAGGATTAATATAAACCACGGGTTATGATGCGCGAATTCCTTAGAGTCCATCTGACACGTACGTGGTCTGCAAGTGACTAGCCAGGCTAGAAGCCATGCAAGTGGCCTGCGCCCATCCTGTGATCCTGTTGCATACTGGAGTACGAGATTGCACAAAGATCACGTGCATGTACATTTATCAGTCAAGGGCGTCCATGACCACCTGTTTTTCAGGGATCTGCTTTCACTGACCTAAAGAGAGGCGTTTGGGGGTCATCCAGCTCTTACATGACTTCAAATTTTACGAAATTTGTTCCAATGCTAAAACTGACAGTGTGTTAGTGGGTGGTATGTTGGCACACGCGACGAGTTGGTTCTTTCTGATTGTAAGAATAATTCTCGAGTAATATAGCGTGTATTAGTTCTATCCTAAGTCAAAATATTGTGAAGTTTGGTCAATTTAGAGAGTAAATATTAACAACTAATATACCTATATGATAATATATTGATGGTGAATGTAATGATATTAATTGGCTATTATAGTTGTAGATAGTTTTTCTGTGAACTTGATAAAAATTTACAAAGTTTGGCAAACAAAATTAACATGCACTTTATTTTAATATAGAGGGAGTAATGTTTATTATCTTATTGTTCAGGCGTGTAACTTTGAAAAGCGATTCTTTAACCTTTTCTACCACTACGTCTTTTTGGTAGTGTTGCAATGTTTGTATTACATTTTTTCTTAGGTGTATAACCACATCAAAAAAGGATTGTTTAAGCTCTTCTACATGCAAAGTAACATGCTAGTATAACTACATCAAAAAGGGAGTACTACAAGCTCCGTCCTGATTTATTGGACCCCTTCGTATTTTGTATCAAATTTTGACCATAGATTTAACAAACAAAATGTTAATGCACGTCACAAAAAATTATATTTTTAGATTCGTATTTGAACATAGTTTTCAATAGTATAATTTTTGCTAACATGTATTAACATTTTGTTAGTCAAATTCATGGTCAAAATTTGACAGTAAATACGAAGGGGACCAATAAACCTGGACAGAGGTAGTACATAGCTAGAGAGCAATAAAGAGTAAGGCGGAATTCAACTTTGCTTTTCCTAATTTGTTTAATCAAGGGCTTTATTTATTACTCATGAGGATTACAAGAGATATAAATACAATCATGAAAGATGGGAGGAATAAATTTCAACCAGAGGCACCCTTTGAGCACCTATGGGGCAGCTTCATTGGCTTCACATCTAACATGTACCAAAGGAAATCCCTCAAAGTCCATACTCGGATATGTGATTTCATGACAAATAGATGCCATGTCTCTTTCATAACAAGCAGAGTTCCGTAAATTAAGCAGAATCTGGGTGTCACTTTTCACTATAATGCAATGGAAACACACATCAATAGCCAGCTTGACACCATATCACATCGCAAAATCTTCCATAGTGCAAAGAGGAAGTCGATTAGAAAGCCCCCAAGCTCAGATTTGCAAGAGAAAAGTCCACTTTACAGTCCTAGACTTGCCTCTCAGTTTAGGATTCAACTCTCAACTCCAAAGCCGGTTGTCCCACAGCCTCGACTTGCCACTTGGTTCGGAAATCACCCCCCCCCCCCCCCCCCAAACTCAATTGAAGCCGGTCTTGACTTGATTCACCAGTTTTGACCGTGCAGACTGCTGATTGGGCAACCCCATGCCAGCTTTTGAGTACCCAATTAGCTCTAAATGTTTTGTCTTGTTTGTGTCTTTTACATTTTATTGATCATAATAGTCATCCAAGTAGATAACTCAAAACCAACTTCATGATATCGCAATTGGACTCACGGATGATCTTTTCGGAATATTACTATTAATCTTCTTCCGTTTATCCTCTTCATATCTCACATCTGTTGTGTACGTACCCAACTACTATTAGCAGTCTAATGCAGCACTGATTCAGCTAGCACTTGAAGAAGGGAATATAATAGATTGCAAAGTTATATGGTTTAAGTGTATACCTCCAAGAGTGGTTTTTTAGGGGATAGGGACGTTTTGAGTGTTCAATAAGAACACGGGAGGCTACATATTGATCCAATTTGTCGTATGGCTTGATTCTCAAGCTAGATATATACAAGGTCGGATATCAACTAGAGCCAACGTATCAGTTAATTCATCACGTACATGGTTAATAACACAAGCTCTAATAGCTCCCCTCAATCATAACTTATAAATTAGCTATGTGTGGATTGTGGAGGTCTTTAGAGGGTTATATAAACAAGTGTTATGATGATTGTTGGTGACTATGACTTGTATTTCTTTGAGCCAACTTGGTTCCTGGGCATATAATTTATGTGGAGTAGATAGCATTGGATGGTTAGCGACTGTTGGCAGAAAAAATAAGGATACCAGTGAGGTGGGTTTGGTGCTTAGTTCCATTATCGTTGTTTGTCTTGTTTCCTTGTTGTGGAGACTTGAGACTTGGTGGACTTTGTTTATTGCTGGCTGATTGTTTTGGCTATATGATTGTGTTGTTTCTTTTATCGATCATAACAATCAGCCATGTACACAACTTGCAAACCAGCTTAATTGTAGTGCAATTAAACTCATCCTGATCTTTATGGAATTTATCCTCCTTAATTATACTACTCCCTCCATCCGAAAATACTTGTCTGAGAAATGAATAAACATGGATGAAGCTAGAACTAAAATACGTCTAGATACAACCATTTCTCGGACAAGTAAATTTCTGAACGGAGGAAATAGTACGTAACTAGTATTAGCGGTCTAATGCAACACAAAGGTCATGTATAACTACAACACATACTATATTGGTATTATCATTAAATAAATACATATTTTGATACTATGGGGTGACTGACTGGATTTGGATGAACGAGCGGCATAGCAGTGGCATGGGAATGACTAGTGACCAGTCGACTGAATTTGTTTTTCAGATCAGTCGATTTGTTCCTTGCTGTTGAATGCAAAAGGAATGGCCAGATGATTCTCTTCTACCTCTGAAAATACCGTTCATAGTCTTCCTCCTCCCGATCTCGATTTGAACTGCCCACAACCGCCCGCTGGACCACCTGCTCCTCCGCCCGCGGCCGGCGGCGCTCCTGCGACCACCTTGCCGCAGCGCCCACCCCTCAACCTCCCCCCACCGCCGGTCTTGCCGCCACCCCCGTCCTTCGTCCCTCTAGCCCTGCCCCTGGCCATCTTTTTTCTACGACGAAGCCCCACGGCCGCCCCCACCCTAAACCCTAGGATAGATAATGGGGTGATGATGGCGAGCCCCTTCCGTCTCTCCAGTGTGGCCCTTCCTTCTCCTTCCTTCATTCAAAATCGACTGACCCGAATCCGAAATTTAGCTAAGTGACATGTAGCTAAACTGCAGTGGCAAACACAGTAAAATATATTTTGCACTGAATAATGTGGGTACAATTAATGGAAGGAAAACAAAACACAGTCTGGATCGGTTGTGGTCATAGACACAGATGCATATTGGCACGCATGCACCAAGGGATAGGGAAGGAGCAGCTGGATCAAAAAGAGAAGGAAGACCAATGCTGCTGGACGTAGACGGTGCAGTCGTCCTTGGGCACGATGTTGGGCACATGTGCACCGGCTCGTCGCAGCCGTGGGTGGTGTGGCGCTTGCAGTCGACGACGGAGACGAAGAGCGTGAGGAAGAGGGCCAGGTGGTTGAGGGCGTAGCGCTGGCCTATGCACTGGTGGGCGCCGGCGCTGAAGGCCAGGAAGTTGCGCTTGAAGGCCTCATGTCATGGGAGCAAGTTTGACAGTAAGAATAGGGGGTACGTAGGAGGAGACAAGGCCCTAGCTACGGCGAGGTTGTGCACGCAAGGTTTTACGAGTTCAGGCCCTTCTCGGAGGAAGTAATAGCCCTACGTCTCGGTGCTCGGAGGCTTGGTCGACTGGATTATGCGAGAGAGTTACAGGGGGTGCGAACCCTTGTACCAGAGGAGGGGGTGGCTTATATAGAGTGCGCCGGACCCCTCTAGCCCTCAGTTACACATGGTTCAATGTACGTTAAGACAGGGGGTTACTGGTAACGCTAGCTATAAAGAGCTATAAATGACCTTTAAGACTACAGAGTGAACGCCTGCCCGTTGCCATCCTAGGGTGGCTTTAGGTCTTCTGTACTCCGAGTGACTTCTCGTATGGTCGAGTGACTTTATCTTCGTCGAATGGAATTGGGGTATCCGAGTGGGATAGCTAGTCGAGTGGACTGCACTCAAATGTGATTTCAGTCGGTATCTTCTGTTGTTCTTTGAATGTCCTTGACTCTAAGGCAGTGTCCTTGGGTAGGGCATCTAGGTCAGGCCGATGACCCTACCCTAGGTACATATCATCGTCACCTCGTCCTCCCTGCGCGCCTCCCTGCGCTTGAAGGCCTGGTGTTTGATCTATGGGTGGGGGTACGAGATGAAACGAAACGATGTACCAAGTTCCTCTTTAGGAGTAGAAATATCTAGAGGGTTTAGTGTTTCTCCACATGGGAGGGGCACATGCCCCCATCAAAATCTCACTAAAAGTGAAAACCGTACATGCAGTGGATGGCGGCGAAGTCCTCGGTGATCTCCTCATTGGTAAATGTTAGAGTGAAGCTTCCCTTCTACGGCTGCGACTCCATAGGCTAATGGCATTCACCCGCACCATGAGATCTCGACGGGGTGCTGTAGCGGAGATGGCCGAGGTTCCAAGGGTGCTGCGGGGAGGAGGATCTGGCACCTTCGCGCTTCCTCCTACGACGACAGGGCGTGTAGTGGTGTAGGTGCTAGGGTGGAGACAGCGACGTAGGGGCGTCGTCCCTCCTTAAGCAGCAAAGGACCTGGTGTACACCCTAGTTGAGTGTGCCCACATCATACGTAGCGCGCGCTCACAGGACGGGGTGGTGGAGTCGGACCTCTAGACCTGCAAGGGCACCTGTTGTGTGTATCAATAGGAATTGCGGGTAAGGAGGAGGAAACTGAAGGGAAAGTGTGCCATTTTTTTGAGCGGAACATGGAAAGAGGAGATTCTATATCGGATTTCTCGTGAGAGACATGCGCGTAAGAGGGAAGGCTTACGAGGGAATCTGCTGCGAATAAGTATGATTGTTAGGAAAATAATACTATGGAAAGGAAGGGATCGGTGCGTTAGGAAAGTTTGGATTGATATTTGTGATTTGATTTGTACTGTATTTTTTATTTGGCTGGTGCTAACATGCCCAATCATGTTGGAGTTCATCTACCTTAGGAAAGTTTGAAGAGATACATGTTAGGAAAATTTGAAAGAGGTTGTTAACGGTTCAATTGGCCAGGCTAGGAAAAATCAACGAACTGAAAAAAAATGGTGGGTGGGGTGGGGGTGGTACGAGACGAAACAGAACGATTCCCCTTTAGGATCAGAGATTAATATATACATGCATCGATACATATATACATTAATATATACATACGAAGGGATCGGTGCAGAGTATAAACCACGGGTTACCATGCGCAAGTTCAGTTCGGGCCAATAGCTCCTGTGCGACGTCCTTGATGTGAATTGGAAAGAGTGCGACGTAGTTCGAATGAATGGTTGTGATGTGACACATTTGAACATGTAAATAGCCCAGGGCCACATGGGGTGTTAAATGGGGTTAAATTGGTCATCAACCAAGCCCGTTTATGTTAGGACATGTGGGTCCAACTTAATTGGTCCTCAAAACAGCTGACCGTGCCCTGCCGCCCGACCGTGCCGGGCCCGCCACTCTACCCCCCCCCCCCCCCCCCCCCCCCCCGCTTTTCTCCGGTGGCGGCGGATCTTGCGTTCTCGGTGGTGGCGGCGGAGCCCTCGTTCTCAACGGTGGCGGAGCCTTCATCCTCAGAAAATGGTGAGTGAATTCGAACCCTAGTCCCGTTCCTCTCTCGGGCCCGTAGATCTCAGCTCGTTTCCTCTGTTTTCACTTGTTGAATCGATAGGTTGTGAGGGGAGCCCGTGGGCATACTGAGATGGAGCCGCCAGATTCAACTTCAAATAGGTAATGCGTCTCTCTCCGATCCAATTTTGCATGCAATTAGGGCCTCGTCTGCTCTTTCTCACGGGCTCACACTGTCCGACACTGACAGAGGGGATGCTGCCGCTCGGACCTTCAAATTGACGGTCAATTTCTTTCCATCAAAGGCAAAATTAGTTGATGGTAGCATACAGAATATTGAGAGAGACACAATTGTCAAATGGGAGGTTGAGTTTATAGATATTGATCCACAAGTTCTACAGAACATGGGAGAGAAGGCAGTGAAGAAATGGGTGGAAAAAATTGGGGAGAATATTGTTTGGGGTCCAAAGCAAGAAGTATCACTGTTGCGGTTTGATGATTGGAAAGGAGAGTATGTGAGAATAGAATATGGTGAACAGATTGTTGAAGAAATCGATCGGCAAAACGGCTGGACAAGCAAACGGGCTAATTTTTTTGCTGAGCTCGTTGATCTGAATATTTTTTCGAAGGTTGGATATGTGTCATCACACTTGGCTGCGCAGATGGTAGATGATGATTGGGCTACACAGAGGCCACTGATTCCCATGTGTACTGAACTTACAGTAATAGTCGAAGAGGGACAGGTGACCGGAACTGAAACTGCAGCTACTGTTGATTGGAATGTAGTTGAATTAGATGAGCCTACTGATTTGGTCATTGCACCAATGCCTGACATTGAGATGGCCAAACTTTTTGGCAATCCAGTCGATGACAGAGATAAGCAGGAGAGGGTCGAATCTAGTTTGCCTGCTAATGCTGATGAAGATGTAGATGGACAGTTGATGTAACAAGCTGTAGATGAAGTAGATGATGCACATGATGATGAGCTGGTGCATGTGTATGACAAAGAAAACCCTGTCACTGAAGTAGGCAAGTTGTTCCCAAGCATGAAGGAGTTTAGGATGTGTTTCAAGACTTATACAGTGAAACATGAGTTTGATGCCAAGACTGTTTGGACTGATAGAAAGAAGTTTTATGCGAGGTGCAGAGGATTTGATGGTAGTGTCAAGCCTTGCAAGTGGTACATATCTGCTAGACTGCAACCTAATGGAAGTACTGTCACGGTTAACCAAATCCCCAATCAACATACTTGTATTACAAGTTCACAAAGAGTATCAACCATGACATCACAACTTTGGGTTGCAGAAAAGATCACCCCAATTTTAGCCAAAACACCAAACACTAATACCAAGAAACTCAAAGTAGACTTGGAAAAGATGTACCCCATTAAACTGAAATATACCACAGTGTGGAAGGCAAAACAAAGGGCAATGAAAAATTTATATGGTGATTGGGCAAATACATTTAGGATGCTTTACAACTTCAAAGCAGAGGTGGAAAAGAGGTCACCTGGCAGTGTTGTGGAGATAGATACTAAGGTATCAGCCGAAGGTGAAGTCAAGTTCTCCAAGTTTTTTATGGCTTTGAAGCCTTGCATCGATGGCTTCAAAGCAGGGTGCCATCCATATTTGAGCATAGACTCATCATTTTTGACGGGCAAGTGGAATGGTGAGTTGGCAGCATGCAATGCTCTAGATGGACACAACTGGATGTTTCCTATTGCTGTTGGCTTGTTTCCGTCAGAAACAGAGGCTTCATGGACATGGTTCATGATCCAGTTGAAAAGATGCCTAGGGCCAGTGTCACCTTTGGCTATACACACAGATGCATGTAAGGGGCTGGAAAATTCAGTGAAAAATGTTTTCCCACATGCTGAGCAGAGGGAGTGCTTCGGTCATTTGTGGATGAATTTTATCAAAAAATTTAGAGGAGAAGAATTTGGGCGCATGTGGCCAGTAGCAAGATCTTACACTAGACAGACACACAAATATCATCTTGATAAGATAATGGCAGCATGCGACGAGTTTGGTCCATGGCTGAACACCTACCATTCTTTGTTATAGCATTCAACACTGCCATCAAGTGTGACCACATCAACAATAATTTGGCAGAGAGTTTCAACAACAAGGTGAAGGAGTTAAAAGATTTGCCTGTGCATGACATGGTTGACCAAATCAGGATCATGCTCATGCGGTTGTGGATATTGAGAAGAAGGATAGGTGATTGTCTGCAAGGTGATAAGATTCCAGCAGTGGTACAACAGGTGGTCAATAGGAGCAGATGTCTTTCACATTTGTTTGTTGAAAAATCTTCACCTTGGGGTGCTGAAATTAGAGATAACAAAACTGGAAGGAGACATGTTGTTAACACCGAATTGCATGATTGCACTTGCCTCGAGTGGCAACACACTGGTAAACCATGTGAGCATGTCATTCTTTTCTTAGCATCCCAACCGAAGATAAACATGCACCCATATTTGCATGAATATTATTCGGTAGCAAAATTCAAAGCTGCATATGCTACTCCAATTCCAGCACTTACAGATCAATCTCAGTGGCCTGAAGTGGAGATTGAATTTTCCATGTGTCCTCCCTTGACGAAAAGAAAGGCTGGCAGGCCTAAGCAGAGTATATTCAAGGCATGGTTTGAGAAAGGTGGGAGTAGTAAGAAGGGAAAGAAAGATGGAAAGCCAAAAAGGGCCCAAAAAGGTAACAAAAACAAATGCAAGTTGTAACAGGAACTTGGGCACAGAGTGGGATCTACCAAATGCCGTTACACTCCTGATAAGCCAAAGTATGTTCTTGTTTATTTGTCTGTGTTTTGATTTGGTGCTTTTTTCCAATTACTATATCTATAACATTTTCCCAATGGCCAGGAGGAAGCGAGCAAGTCAACCCCTTGTTGTTGAACAGTGTTGGCCAACAAAAAAAGCAAGAGTCAATGGCTGTAGAAAGAAGAGAAGTGTGCCTGAGCCTGAGCAGACTGAAGAAAATCCTGCTGCAGTCAACATTCAGACTGAAGAAACTGATGTGGAGGTGCACACCGAAGAAACTGAAATTGCAGTCAACATTCAGACTGAAGAAACTGCTCTCGAGGTTGAAACTGAACCTGAGCGTGTCGAGGTTCAGACTGAAGAAACTGCTCTCGAGGTTGAAACTGAACCTGAGCGTGTCGAGGTTCAGACTGAAGAAACCCATGTTGAGGTACACACCGAAGAAACTGAAACTGCTGTCAACATTCAGACTGAAGACACTGATCTCGAGGGTGTTGGCGAGGTGTTGAAAAGACCAGTGAAGAAAACCAAGATGATCAGTGAACTTGTGTGTGTAGTAGAACCAAAAACAAGAAGTGCTAAGGCGAAGAAGGGCACACGACGTGGTAGGAAGAGGTAGAACAGATAACTATTTGAAAACTTGTGTCATGTAATAATATTTGTAACTTGGTGCGTACTGGTAGTCACTATGTATTCCCGTATTTCTATTCGAACTTGTTTGTTGGTCATTGTTTTAAATTCAAATTGGATTCAAATTTGGGCTCAAATTTTAATTAGGGATGTGGTATTGATGTTTTAATGCTATCTAAAGTACCTCAAGTGAAATATGTTTGCTCCCTGATCAATCCGAGGCCTTTTGGTAAGTTGAACTCATAGTCATGAAAAGTGTATTTCAAATGACCTCCAAAGGTAGGCTAAACAGCCTCATATTTAAGCAAGTTTTTTTGGCACCTTGTCAAAACCAGCAAAATAATTTTTCTACACATCTATTCTACCTATATAGTGTAAATCTAACGTCTCACTATTTATTGAATTAATTTTCTATTATTTTATTTTCTTTTTGAAAAAACAAGGTTTAATAGAAAATTATATATATAACAAGTTTAAAACATGAAAATGAGAAAAGTAAGTTAAGATCTTTCTTAGTCAATCCAAAATGAAATTTTGGTGAGGTTTTCACACTTTTCATTTTCAAAACCCCACCTACTCTCGGGTGCCCACTACTCTCTCCCTTGAACTCCATACTACATTGTTCGAGGAATGACAATTTAGTGAAAGGTTTTTCGTAAAAATGTATGAAAACCATATTTATCTTTTCTCGTTACTATACGACATAATAAGACTATGTGCGCAAGTTTTATATATTTTTTATTTTTTTTGAATTAGTTATGCTCAACCCTAATCACTCAAAACCCCTCAAAACCTCTCAAAACCCCGCACACTATCGGGTCGTCGGTCGTTGTGCGTGGACGGTTGAGATCAGGCGCTAGGGTTAGCTATAGTGTCCTTCGATCCGCATGAGACGCGCTGATTGGTTGAATCAGTGGGGTTTGGATGAGCCTCTCTCGTTGGGGCATCAGGACAGTTCATTTGAATCCAACAGCACGAGTTGACGCGGTGCATGGACCAAGCCTATAGCGTCCTTCGATCTGCATGAGACGCGCTGATTGGTTGAATCGGTGGGTTTTGGATGAGCCTCTCTCGTTGGGGCATCAGGACCGTTCATTTGAATCCAACGGCACGAGTTGAAGCGGTGCATGGACCAAGCCTACGTAGTGCCCTTTCCATCGTTGCATGCGTGCCCGTGCCTACCCGCAGCAAGCATGCCCACCAGCAGAACTGCGCCCGTGCGTTGCATGCATGCCCTCGACGTAGCCCTGCTCCGCCACCCCTCTCGACGCAATAGCTGTCGCATGCCTACCATTAGCGCCGATGCAATGTCGCATCAAAGCATGCACCCGGCCACAATGCAGCAGCTAGACCCCGATGAAGACAACCAAAAAGCCAACGGTGCATGGCGTGCGGTGCATAGCGTGCTCCTCTTTGAACGACACAATACTGGCATGATGGGTATCGATGCAGTTCAAACGGCGTGCTGCCCATTACAAGATGGGCAAATTAAGGCGTCAATTGGTGTCACGTCTCCCATCGACCGAACGTTGCCCTCTAGCCAGGCCCTAGCAAGATGGGCAAATTAATACGGCATGCATGCATGGGCGGCACACGCAGAGAACCCGGGGCAGGCGTGTCCCCTTGACCCATGATGGCACAGACGCGTGCGTGAGCCCGGCCCCCTTGACCCGCGATTGGTGGCACAGAAGCGTCGCATCCCGTTTCCCACGCTCGTGTACACACTTTGATGGGGCGCCACCAAACGCCGCCCGCCCATTAATTCTACGGGGTGAAACCACGTCGCACTTGGGCTATTTATGCCGGGCACTATCGTCTTCCTCTCCCCCTTGTCGGAGTCAAAACCGGTGGATCTCGGGTAGGGGGTCCCGAACTGCGCGTCTAGGATCGATGGTAACAGGAGACGGGGGACACGATGGTTACCCAGGTTCGGGCCCTCTCTATGGAGGTAATACCCTACTTCCTGCTTGATTGATCTTGATGAATACGAGTATTACAAGAGTTGATCTACCACGAGATCGTAATGGCTAAACCCTAGAAGTCTAGCCTGTATGACTATGGTAATGAATATATCTGCCTTCTGGACTTACCCCTCCGGTTTATATAGACACTAGGGGGATCTAGGGTTTATAAAGAGTCGGTCACATAAGAAAGAATCTTCAGAGTTGATCGCCAAGCTTGCCTTCCACGCCAAGGAGAGTCCAATCCGGACATGGGTATGGTCTTCGGCCTTCACGTCTTCATAGCCCATCAGTCCGGCCCATGGATAATAGGCCGGACGCCCGAGGACCCCTTAATCCAGGACTCCCTCAGTAGCCCCTGAACCTGGCTTCAATGACGATGAGTTCGACGCGTAGATTGTCTTCGGCATTGCAAGGTGGGTTCCCCTTTTTCCGAACTCCAAGATAGTCTTCGGAAGAGAATATATTTTTACACGAGTCTAATCTGCTGACAGCTTTTTACAACATGACATCACGTCTGTCCCGTCATAATTTCAAACCGTTTTTCGTCCGCCGGTCCACGTTTCGAGACACGGTTGTCATTGGCACGTCTTGTCGAAGCAGAGATCGTGTCCCCTTATTGCGGGATTCTCATCAATGCGGGCGTGGGTGACCCAACCGTGCCGTTTGCACGGCCCTTGGGAATAGGCGAGTTTAAGGCGAGTAGGGAGGCGCTTGATATTCATGGCCTTTATAAGGAGATAAGGATTCCCTTTCTTCACCCACACCTCGGTTCCTCCTCAGCCCTTCCATCCCTAAGCTCCAGCGCCCAAGCTTTAGCTTTTTCCTCATCCGAGAAAGCACTCCAAATATGTCCGGATCCGGAGCTGGAGGCAAGTGGATGGCCTCCTCTGTCAAGAAGAAGGATATCAAGGAGCTCCGGGAGGCCGGATATCTGGCCAAGGAGATCGCGCACCGACTCCCGGCCATGGGACAGATCGTCCCTACTCCAGAGCCCCACGAGAGGGTTGTGTTTCTTACACATTTCGTCCACGGGCTGGGGTTCCCTCTTTATCCATTCGTCCGTGGATTGATGTTTTACTACGGGCTGGACTTCCATGACCTAGCCCCCTTTTTGCACTTCATTCTCAACATCACGGCATTCATTGTCGTGTGTGAGGCCTTTCTCCGCATCCCACCTCATTTCGGCCTATGGCTAAAGACCTTCAATGTAAAACCGAAGGTGGTGAGCGGCCAGGAAGCAGAGTGCGGAGGAGCCATGATGGGCAAGATGCCCAACGTCACCTGGCCCGAAGGTTCATTTTCGGAGACGGTGAAGGGGTGGCAATCGGGGTGGTTTTACATCACCAAGCCGCGTGACGCCGATTGGGCGGCGGCCCCCGAATTCCGATCCGGAATCCCGATGCGGCTCACCTCCTGGCAAGAGAGGGGCCTAACCTGGGGTCCCTCGGACGAGCTGACTGGGCTCCAGACGTGCGTCCAGAACATGATTGACAGGAAAATCAAACTTGTCAACGTGATCCAGGTCATGCTCATTCGTCGGGTCCTTCCGTGCCAACAACGGACTTGCTACCTGTGGGAATACGATCCGGACAAGCACCAGACGCTAATAGAGCTCTTCGGCATGACGCACGAAGACATCTGGAAAGTGCTCTTCAAGGCCGGCGAGACGCCACCGCCCACGATCGAGAATCACGGGCTTAGCTTAAAACGTCTGGCTAATCCGGTAAGTTCTTTCATGTTTTCAAGGTATACCCTTTACTAGCGTATTTTGTGGGAAAGCCTAAGCTTTCCTAGCCATGTTTCAGGCCTGGATCAAGGTAGCAGAGGGAATTAACTGTCCGGCTCCACTACTCGAGGACCAAGAATTCCCGCTACTGACGAGAATGCTATTTCCGGCACGTTACGAGGTGCCAGAGAAAACGACCAAGAAAGCGGCCAAAGGGGCCAAGAAGGGCCCTTGCCGAAAAGGCGCTCCGGACGTGAGACTTCCTCTTCGTCCGCTGACGACGACGACGAAGAGGAAGAAGAAAACGACTCCCCACCTGATGTGGGGAGGAAGAAGAGAGCGGCCCCCACAAATCCAGAGGCGAAAGCGCCTAAGAGGGTTAAAGGCTCCCTCGCGGATAACTCCGCGTGGGATGTTGATAGCAGTCCGGAGCGACCTCGCCGGACCAAGCCTCGAGCCGCCTCGTAAGTACCAGAATCCGAAAATGTCTAGCCTTCCCGGTTTGTAATATTGATATATCTTGAACCTTGTCACTACAGTCCGGCACGTGATGGCTCCCCGCGATCCTCGACAGAGGGATCGCTAGACTCAAAGGAGATGGCTAGCATGTCTTCGCCACCTGCTCATTCCGTCTCTCCCAAGGGTGATGACGAGGTGGTGTCGCAAAAGTCCTTCCCCGACCGGAGGGAGTTTCCGGAGATCGTCGGGGCGGCGCCCTAGGATGATTCCTCAGCCGCTGGGCACATGGGGGAAAAGCCCCTATGGGGACTGGTGACGGGGGCCGAGTTCCCTTCAAACCTCAGCCGGATACCATTCCGGAAATCTACGCAGCTCCGGAGTCCAAAGAACGGCATTCCCCAAAAGGAGGGGATGTGCCTGTTCCGCCGGTGACCTCTGTCCAACCAGAGGCACCGGATAATCTTCCGGAGGTCCTACGAGGCGCCTCTATTGTGGATGAACACTGTGCCCTTATGGGCATGGTAATAGAGAAGGTTCAGTTCGTGAAAAGCGGACTGACCGAAGCCTGCACTAGCCTTCTAACGGGCTTTGAGGTAAGTAATATGGTTGTAGGAAGAATATCACAGTATAGACAGTAGCCCCTGATGCTCTGTTTGGTGTTCGGGAAGAAAAGGCCGAACAGAGGATCAAGAATAAATATCGCAGGAGTCTAACATAAGTTGTCTATGTGAATAAGCAGGTATCGCTGCAGGCTGCCACCGCTTATGCTGCGGAGGTCTCCGGACTAAAGCAGAAACTGGAGCGGGCCGAGGAGGAGCTTGGCCTCGTGAAGAAGCAGTTGGAGGATAGCCAAGGTATGCAGTAACCTGCGGGTACATTTTAAGAAAAATGAATAGTCCATCCGGACTAAAGTGTCATAAATTTTAGTAGGGGCCACGACCGAGGTGGCAGCCCTCAAGAAGGCGTTAGCCGAGGCCGAGGAAAAAGCGGCAAAGGAATGCGCCGCGCGCGAGAAGCACGTGGCCCGGGTTAGCGAGGCGCAGCAAGAGCTCCAGGACGCGGTCAAGAGATTTGAGTCCTTGGAGCGCGATTGTAAGGCCAAGAGTCCGAACTAGCAAAGGCCCGCCAGAGCGCATAGGATGCACGAGCCGAAGCCCAGAACGCCCTCCAGGAAATTCAGGCAGCCAAGAAGATTGCGGCGGGTAAGTCTTACACCATGCAAAACAAGTATGTAGAAGAAACATTCCTTGTACTTATCCGAATTTGGGTTTTCTAGGGGCGTTTACGGATCTGCCGCGCAGTATATCAGATGCTGCCGAGCATTATAGAGCCGAAGAAGGGATGTCTACGGAGAAGCTATTGTGGTCTCAACATCTTAGACCCGAACATCCGGTGCCCTTTAGCGACCAGCTGAAGCAGTTGGTCGAGCTGCACAGGTCGGCGGAGCTAGCCATGAAAGACCTGATAGTCCGGCTGTGGCCTGCCGAACCTGTACCTAGCAGCTACTTCGGACTTGTTAAGCGGCCTATAAGTGCCTATCCGCAGCTCGAAGCCGTGAAGCGGTCGGTCTGTATTGAGGGTGCGCGTATGGCGTTTGCCCGTGTCAAGACGCATTGGGCAAAGATGGATGCCAAGAAGCTGATGACCGAGGGGCCGCCGGAGATCAAGGAGCATCGTAGACCCGAGCTCTATTGTGATGGTGTCCTGGAGGGGTCCCGCCTTGTGGCGGAGCAATGTTCAAAGGACGTTATATTCCCATGAGAACATTTGTATTATCTTGTCCTGTAATATGGAACAATGATGTTATTTAATATAATGCTTGCGATTTAGATTTTACCTCCTGTGCGGCCGATTACGAAATCTGAGGGTTGACCAGTCGTCGGCTTCTACCCCCATGTAGATAGTATGGGGGTGTTCGGGATAAATCTAAACACTCTTTACTCCACATTCTAGTCCTTAAAGGAGGTGTTTAGTGCAACGAACAAGGCGATAAGACTATGTGTCCTATAGCGCCCTTACTTAGCCATAGGAGTTTGACAATTAAGAAAGTCGGCGAAGCCCCTGGTATTCGGAAGACCGGACTAGGGGCGCTGTACACGCCTAATCGGAGGAACCAATTCTTCGCAAGAAGCGGAAAAAATCTCTAACGATTTGGAACCTCTCGAACAGCTAACCAGCTCTCGCCGCATCATGACAGTCAGTTTTCGGCTTTCTCTACTGAGGTGCTCGTCCGGAAGAACTGGGACACAATTGCAGTAGTTCTCCCTTTACTACATTATCCGACATAGCGGAATGTAAGGTAGTAAGCACAGGAGCCGGGCAACCCAACTATTGACCAAAGACATGATTCGGAGCCGATGCATATAATGCTATAAGTTCGGGGTGCCGAACTGTACTGTAAAAGTGTTCGGACTTTTATTGCCGTAATGCGGGGCGTGATGAAGCCCCTGGCGTAGTAGTACGTACCATGGTGTACGTGTGCAATGAGTAATAAATATAAAGGTGACGAAACAGTAAAATTAAGTAACAAGCTGACGCCACCATTTATTCATCATTCTGATGTAATTAGTACGTCGAGACGTACTTTCTGCAAGTAATGCGATAAGCAAGTAAGACTATTTAACATGCCGTGACCAAGGGCGAGTTGCGTATGGGTATGGCGATCGTTAGCAGAGACCACCTGGGGATTCCCTTGTACGCCAGAGCTCCTTGCTTCCTTGGTGTGTTCTGCAAGCGGGCCGTCCTAATAGACCTCGAAAAGAGAAAAAACCCAAAAAGAAAAGGTGAAGGTGTGCGAATCCCAGGGGCAGTCGAGTCGCACTATGGATCGCGGGCTGGTTATGCCTCCGTCAGTACCCATGGGGTTTTGAGTGCGTAGTTATGTACGCGCGGTACGAATGACATTCCCTCATCGGGGCTGGGACGGAGGCCAAATTGCTAATTCGACTCGTGACGAGCCGAGCTGTCCTGTTGCAGTGTAGTCCGGACCCTCTTAATGATGTCCAGGGGCTCGGCAGCCGGATTATAGTTCTGCTTGAGAAGGCCGCTATATACTTCTGCTGCTAGGGCGGCGGTGTTTTCCTCTATACGGAGGGATCGTTCCGTGTTTCCATTTACTGATGACGCCACGTGGACCGGGCATCTTGAGCTTGAGATAAGCGTAATGTGGCACCGCGTTGAATGTAGCGAATGTGGTTTGTCCGAGCAGTGTGTGATAGCTGCTGTGGAATGGGACGATATCAAAGATTAGTTCTTCACTTCGGAAGTTATCCGGGGAACCGAATACTACCTCCAGCGTTATTGAGCCCGTACAGCGGGCCTCTACGCCTGGTATGATTCCTTTAAAGGTAGTCTTCGTGGGCTTGACTCGTGAGGGTTCATTGCCCATTTTACGTATTGTATCCTGATAGAGCAGGTTGAGGCTGCTACCACCATCCATTAGGACTCGTGTCAGGTGAAATCCGTCACTACTAGAAAAAGGCTTACTAGTGGCGCACCAGTTTTGCCTACTAATGGCGCACTACTGGTGCGCCACTAGTACCACGCCACTAGTATTTTTTACTAATGGCACACCACTGGTGCCCCATTAGTATCTGGTATATTAATGGCGCACCAGGCAGTGCGCCATTAGTATAGGCCACGGTGCGCCATTAGCATGCCTCCCAGGGGGCCATATATACCCATGTGCTTTGCCATACTAATGGCGCACTGCAGTGTGATGCGCCATTAGTATCCTTCGGCATACTAATGGCGCACTGCTGGGTGATGCGCCATTAGTACCCTCTGGCATACTAATGGCGCACTGCTCTGGGATGCGCCATTAGTATCCTTTGGCATACTAATGGCGCACGTTGGCCTGATGCGCCATTAGTATGTATATTAGGGATTATTTTTTTTTTCTTTTCTGATTTTTGCACAGATTACAAAGTATATTATTGGACAGAAAATAAGCAGCAGGACACAGCAACAGCAGATTCATCGAATACAATAGAAGATTAGTCTCCGAATACAATTCATCATATTAGTCTCCGAATTCAAAAGACCGAACGAAGATAGAACATTACAAGTCTCGAGACCGCGAGTAGCGAGTTTGTCTTCACATTACAAGTCGATATCGATCATCTAAACTACCATCACATAGAAGAGAGATGCGGTCATCACGATGAGCATCATCGCGATGAAACTGGTCTTCATCCGGTTCCTCCAACGCTCCCTCCTCTCTCCCGTTAGATAGCGCGCGTATCTAGATTCCGCCTCCGCCCTAGTGGTGTACCCTTTGTAACTGTTACCGCTGAAACGGTGAACCTGTCTCCGACACTCCTCCCAGTCGTCGTAGACTCCGGGAACCTTACCCTTGTACACGACATACGACGGCATCTCTATGCACTAGCCAAACAACAGACAATACATAAGCAATATATAAGTATGCAACAAAAGGATCGGAAGAGAAAAGCAAGACATTAATAGCACGATTCATGGTCCTACTAACAAATAGCATCGATTACATCTAAGTTGAACGACTGTCCAAACCAAAGAGACATACAAGTTCACTACAGTTTAATTACAACATGAGCTAATGAATGTTTCAGAACTACAAATAGCATCACAACTTTCGACTCGACTCATGGGACCGGAGCGTGGATGAAGCCGCCGTCTGTCGTGATGGTCATGAAGTCGCGGGCGTTGTCAGCCTGCATTTGTAGCGTTGTGTCTATCTCGCTGTTGGACGGTTGAAATTTGAGGTAGAACTGCCCCGAGGTACGAAGGACATCTTGATGGATGATTTCTGCAAACTCCGACTGGATGCGAAAGAATTCTTGTCGGATGTCCGCGTCCTGGATTGCCCCCAAGCTTGCGGCCCAATCTTTGAGATTATTTGGTAGCAGAAGGTGATTATGGTCCCGCACGATCGCCCCCATGTGATGGAGGGCGTAGTAGGCATCCTTCTGACCGCCAGGCGGCTGCTTGACGCTGGGGAACGTCGTATTGTGGGTGAACACGTGCCTGCCGTACCTACGAACTGGCCTCTTAAAGGTGCCTCCAGATGCGGCGTAGCCGGGGAGAGCATCATCAAGAACTTTCTTGATATTTGTGTAGTCTATCCTGGAGTCACGGTCCGGGTCGAGATACGTGGCCATGGAATATTTCGGGCTTAAGAGGATGAGTGTGCAATATGTGTCACTGCACAGAACACGGAATGTTAGAAAAAAAGAACGATCGAAATCTAAGAAATCATATGTTACGGGGCGGTTAGGAGATGACTTACTCGGGAAAGTAAGGCACGAGGAAGTTATCCTTATCTGGGTTTGCCAGAATGACGCCTTCGAGGTGTGAACTCGCGACTTGCCGGTCCCCAGCGCTGCCCAAGATCTTGGCACGCATGTAGAAGGGGTCGACTATCACAATGTCCGGGGTCTTGTCTCTAATGATCCGCATCTCCATACTCAGCGAAAACAGCCGAACGAAGGTGTAGTGCAGCAGATGAAGGTTAAGCATAGCAAAGATGTCATCAAATCGCAGGACGATCGTACCTCCAACGGCGCTATCCACAAAGCCCTTGCCCTCTGGCACCTTGGCCACGAAAACCGGGTATGCCACATCATTCTCTCTGAGACGCTGCTTTTCCAAAGAAAGAACACTGTCATGCAGACTCCGCATAGCACCGGTTGCAGCATTGAGCATATTTGTCGGTAGCATCGGCCTACCCGCCACATGCACCCTCCTCGAGATATCCTTAGGTGAAGGTGGTCCGTCCTGAGCACGGATCGTACTCGGTGCCGGTTGGCTCGCACTGGCGCCCTTGTTAGTCTTTCGTTTCCGTCCCTTCTTCTTGATCTGCTGTAATGGGATCGAGTTCTGCTCACAGACCGCCTTCTTGAGCGTGTTGGGGCTGATAATATTTGGCACCTCAGCTATCTGAGGCTCGGTGAAGGCGGCAGCTGGAGGCGTCTCCTGAGAACTGAATGCCAGACGACGCCTGTTGCAATTGGGTTTCTCCGCCGTACCAGCTAGATCGCGGTCCTCTTTTTGAGGGTTGGATTCTTGAGAAGGAGGCCCGCAGAACTCGTCACCGTACCCATGTTCGGCAAAGTACTTATCGATGTTGGTAAATGTACCGTCGTCGTTGTCGTCGTCGTCTGGATCCTGTGCCATATGCATGTCCGGATCCTGTGCCATAGGGATGCCCGGCATGTCCGGTAGCGTTGCGGCGTTCTTGCCATGGCTTGGCGCTGGCACGACTGGCGGTCTTGTCTGTGGGGTGGTGTCCCCCGCCCCCAAACGAATCTGGCTCTTCGGCCAAAGCAGGGGCCAGCTTACACAGGCGCTGAGGGTCATCACATCATCTTCGTCGGCCCCAGCGGGTCGAATCGGAGGTAACAACTCGTTGCAGCCTGGCAGTACCCGAACCAGTTCAACCCTATAGAAGGTGGGTGGCATCGGATTACCGTGGAACACGCGGTTGCCTGGTTGAACGATTCTGCCCTTGGCGACATCGACCAACTCGCCGCCCACGAAGTGCAGGAGAGTGCAAGGAACATCGGTGGCGCCCTACGAAAACATGTAGGGCGTCAGGGATGCCTAGTCAAAGGCAAGGAGATGAAGTCATCGGCCGAGAGGCTTAGTTACCGTGATGCCGTCGAGCTCGGCTAATGTCGAGGCACCGCCAACGGCGGGCGTGCACGTGCAACTGACGGAGGGGCCGCTTGCTGGCGAGGTGCCGGCCGACGTACACCCTGGTGCATTAAGCTCCAATGCCCATGCCGGCGCCGGAGACACGAATACCGCCTCCGCTGGAGACACCAATGGCGCCGCCTGCGTGTTGTTCGAGTTGCTGGCCGTGAAGCTGGGAACCGGGGGAGGCCCCTGTTGGCCGCCCGCAATCCACGTCGTCAGCCCCTGAATCAAGGTAGGCACAATGGCGGTGAGCGTCGTTCCCAGTTGTTGTTGCACTTGCTCTTGGACAATCTCCGGAATCCGCGCCACTTGTGCCTTGAGTTCTTGAACCTCGCGCGACTGGCTTTCCGAGCTGGTCTTTTTCTCCTTTCGCCCACCAGCGGTATAGTATGACGACCATTTTGTGGACAAGCCTTTGCCGGCCACATGACCAGCTGACGACGGCTTACTGAGCTTATCCTTGTTTTTCATTACGTTCAACGCCCTATTTAAAGGGGTGTCAAAAGGGGAGCTCTGAGATGACCCCGCGCTACTGCTTTCAGCCTCCTGCGGAAGGAATGTGAACCATTTAGAAATTTGGCTTCATTAACTAGAATGCAACCATATATGTAGCTAATTACGCGGGGTTGTATTCCTTACCAGAACTTTCTCAAGTGCCTTGGACTTCGGATCTGTGGTAAGCTCCTTTGTTACCGGGTCCTCCTTGTACCGGGCCCTGACAAAGTTCCTAGTCTGCTTGTCAGGGAATTTCTCGAAGCGGGGTGGTAGGCCTTGCTCGGCACGCTCCGCGTCCTCCTTGTCCCATATAGGCTCTGCCACTCTATAACCGCCGGGACCGAGTTGGTGGACCCCTAAGTTCAACTGCCGCATTTCTTTCCCCCACTGACTTGATTCGGAGGTTGCGCTGCTCTCGCACTTGATCTTAAACTCCTTGTAGTCATCTTCGCTCATCAAAGGATATTTCGCCTTGATCTTCTCATAACTATCACCTTTTTCAATCATTGCCTTCACCGTGCTTCTCCATGTAGACCGGGCCGTGCTTATCCTCGTGAGGGCGGCACTGTTCACTTTATTCCCTGAGAGGCGTGTGTTTGCAAACTCATTGGGGAACTTGTATCGTTCGTGCAGCTTCGTGAAGAGGAGGCAGCGCAAATTCCCTCGGTCCTTATGCCTTAGGTTCTCGGTGTTGATCGAGACGGTGCTCCGGAGAATGCACCCGAGCTGAACCGAGTACCCCTTGACTACATGTTTGGGCGCTGTTGGATGCCCGTCGGAGTTCACTTCAGTAAATTCCTCCTTGACGGTGCCGAGCACGTTCGGGCGCCGGTCCTTCCGTTGCCTCTTCGGTTGGCTGCCATCTGTGCGGGCGCCACCATCATCAGTGGTGGCATCCTCGGCGGCACCATCAGTGGTGTCATCCCCGACGCCACTAGGGGTTGTGTAGTCAGGATCGGTGTCTTCCGCGGCGTCCTCATAGCGGTGAGGTTCTTCCTCCATCTCCTGGGACAGCTCCCAGAATTGCTTGCTGCCCGAACCGCCGGCCTCATCGTTGTGGGCCATGTTTCGATCTAAATAGGAAAAAAGTTTGGTCAAAAAGTTGGTTATTGTCAAGGAACAAGATCTCTAAGTTGACCAAATAACCTAATTCTCGAGGAATGTCGCCTAAAAGATGGTTATTGTCAAGGAACAATTGAGAGATGTTTGTGATATTGCCTAGGTGTTTTGGGATGGAACCTGTTAGTGTGTTGTTGCTAGGTGTTGTGGGATGGAACCAGTAGCTTCCATGCAACCCCCAAAGAGAAAGGAAAAGGGGTGAAAAGCGGGAGATGGTTAGCTTTGATGAGCAGGCAACATCTTCCTAACCCCCTTCTTCTTGTCTCCTCTCACTATCTCTCTCACACACATGGCAAGCAAGGGTGTCTGAGTGTGTGAAAAAATACTAAACTAATCCAACCACTAAAGCACTAGATCACTACTATTGGTTGATGTCAAGATACATGCTGGTTAATTTTTGTTTCGGTTGAGAATCGGGCACCTTCTAGGTTAAGAAAATTGGGCATGACCTTTGCTAATTTTCTTGACCTATGAGGGCCCCAATCTCAACCGAAACGGAAATTAATCAACATTTCAGGAGAAAGGGGTAACGAAGTGATGGGGCAAATGTGCCGGGCACCACAATGTGATCACAGAAACAAAGCAGCACCACTAGTGTTGGATTCACAGTGTAAATGATGGATGAAAAGGCCACAGACCATATGGTCCTCTGCTTTCATATGGACAAAATAAAAGTTCACATGAATGGCTACTTGACTGAATGGTGCCAGGTAAACAAACTCCCAAAGTCCACTAGCAGATCCAAGATCTAATTCTATTACACACAACATAGCAATTTAAGAGAATTAGAATAAGGATAGTAGGAAATGAAAAAGAATTATGCTCAAAGAACAATGGTAACAGCAAAATATTGAAACCTTTGGTAAGCATTATATTACAAAAAAACAAGATATGTAGTACTACACAATATCCATAACCAGAAAACAAGACATGCATATTCTTAGGCAGAGTAAAATAGTCCTGCATTCTTGGCAGTTGTCTGCTAGTGATTTGCCTCATCATCATATCATAAGTACAATTCTTATTCTTATTCTTATTTACTCCTTGCATTTTCATTCTTCTTCTTACTGTCAAAATTCAGAGTAAATTCTAGCCTTATTTGTACTGCTTGTGCTTGTAGTAGTAAGATTCAGGAGTAGGAGATCACAAAAGTACAGTCCACAGGTTACTCCAAGTTTCTGAATTTTCAGTAAATTTTCTGTAAGAAAAGAACTAAAAGAAAAGAAATCCTAGGGTTAAAAAATCTGGAGCAAGTCCTAGCAGAACCACAAAATGTTCATCTACTCCTAGGATGTCCTGTTCATAATCTTACTTCATGTCCTAGGATGTGCTATTCATAATTGTTAATCCAAACAGCAGATACACAAGCACTGGATTTTACAAATGTCCAAACAGTGTCATATCTGAAATGTATGATTTTCAGTAGCAGAGATTCAGAGTCATTAGTTTTGAGTGTACATCATGAAAAACCTAGAGGACACCGGCGGGGAGAGAAACCTAGGGGGAAGGAGGGGAGGAGAGAGGAGGAATCACCTAGAGGACGCCGGCGTCGAGGAGGCTGCGGGCGGCGATCCGGAGGAAGGGGCCCGTGATGTCGTCGGCGTCCTTGGCCGCCTTCTTGACCTTCCGAGCAAAAGAAGGCACGGGTGGTGAGAGGAGGAGCAGGAGAAGCTAGGGGGATGGGGGAAGGGAGGGAGGGGACGTACGTGCTGGGGCGGGGGTGCAGTCCGGCGGGGGTCGCGGCGGCGGCGTCGAGGCAGCGCAAGACCACAGCGGCGGACGACGTGCAGGCGCGGCGGACGGAGGGGGCGGAGCAAGGGGGCGGCGGCGTACGGTTGGGGTCGAGGAGTGGGGGATCTGGCGAGCGAGGGAGGGAGGGAGGCGACAGTGCGAGGGGAACAAGCGATTCTAATGGCGCACCTCCCCCTGGTGCGCGATAAGTACGTTGATTCTAATGGCGCACCTCCCCCTGGTGCGCCATTAGAATTTTGTTTTACTTACTAGCCCGACTGGTCAGGTTATATTCCACCTAACCCTATCTCCATCAGAACACGCCCACTAGCCCGACTGGTCAGCACGCAGCACACACACTAGGAGGTCCTGGGTTCGATTCCCATTCTCCCCAATTTTTATTTTTATGCATTTAAAATGCTGTTTGATAATTATTTGTGTTTAAATATGTTCAAACTTGTTTAAATCATAACAGTAATATTTTTTTATAAAAACAGTAATGATTTTTTAAAAAAATATCATCAAATTTGTTATTTGAAAATATAATCAAATTTTCTTTTTTTTTGCAAATTTAGTTGCATTCATTTGTGACGGTGGAGCGGGCCAGGGAGGGTGCGGGGGAGAGGGTGCGGGGGGTCATCGGCGACGGCCGGTGGAGCGGGGGAGGGTGCGGTGGGTCGTCGGCGGCGGTGGAGTGGGGGAGGGTGCGGGGGGTCGGCGGCGGCGGCCGGTGGAGCGGGGGAGATGGTGCCCATGAAATACAATCGAGAAAGGAAGGCTACAATTTAAATACAATCGATCTTAGCTAGCTATCTATTCACAATCTTCTTGCCCTTATTTTTCGTAAATGGAGTTCTTCTCTTGAACGGACGTCCTTTAGGTAGGGTGGTCCTGCTTCTTCTTGTGGTGTATGCTAAAACTTCATCGTCGTCGTCATGTTCCATCTTCGGGTCGCCGTACTTGTCGAAGTCTTGCTCATTGGCGACTCCATCCATTCCGATGATCTTCCTTTTGCCTCTCCTCACGACAACACGACTGGGCTTTGATGGGTCGGTAATGAAGAAGCATTGGTCCACTTGGGAAGCCAGTACCCATGGCTCATTTTTCGCGGTGACGTTCGCGCCTGCGGTCTTGGATTTGGCTTCGGGTATAACCATGGTGGTGAAATACCGGTCTTATTTTATGACGCTCTTGGCCCATCTGACACGGAACATCGGGACCTTCTCTCCAGCGTAGCTCAGCTCCCAGATCTCCTCGATCCTTCCGTAGTATCTATCCTTGTCGTTACCGGTGTAGGATTCCATCGTTACCCCGGAGTTCTGATAACCATCGCTCTTCATGTCCTTGTCCTCGGTGTAGAATGTGTAGCCGTTGATATCGTACGCCTCATACGTCATCAGGTTGTGCTCGGCGCCCTGTGACAAGGCGAATATGAGTTGTTCTTCCGTGGAAGAATCCTCATGTAAAGGGTACGACAGAAGCTTCTGCTTGAACCAACGCGTGAAACATGAGTTGTGCTCTTTGATTATATCTCCGTCTATCCTCTGTTGGCCTCGGTCATTGTATGTCTTCTCAATAAACGTTTTGTGCTCTACCACCCAAGGATCGACCACGTCTATGTGTTGTAGCGCGACTAGGTTTGCTCTTTCAAAGTCGGCGAGTCGACCATCGAATTCGACATGCATTTCGCGGCGACCCTCACGGTGACCCCATCCAGCGAGCCTGCCGAGGTGCCTATTGACGGGCAGACCAACGGGGTTCTCGATGCCTAGATAATTCGTGCAGTAGGAGATGCACTCTTCGGTCAGAAAGCCCCTGGCTATGCTTCCCTCTGGACGTGACATGTTGCGAACGTATCCTTTGATGACACCATTCATCCTTTCGAACGGCATCATGCTGTGCAGGAACGTCGGCCCGAGTTGGATGATATCCTCCACGATATGGACCAGCAGATGCACCATAACGTCGAAGAATGCGGGAGGGAAGTACATCTCAAGCTCGCATAGTATCACCACGATCTCTTCCTGTAGCCTTCTGAGTTGCCTCACGCCAACCGACTTCCGAGAGATGACGTCGAAAAAGTTGCATAGGCCAAATAGCATTTCACGGACGTGCGCGTCCATGATCCCACGGATTGCAACTGGAAGTATCAGCGTCATCAGCACGTGACAGTCGTGAGACTTCATCCCGCTGAACTTCTGCTTCACTGAGTCTAGGTATCTGCTTATCTTCCCCGCGTAACCGTAAGGAAGTTTTACTCCTACGAGGCAGGTGAAAAACTGATCGATCTCCTCCTGACCTAGAGTGAAGCACGCGGGAGGGAAGTCATTTCCGGTCTTCTTGGCCTTTTTGCCTTTGCGACGACTTTCCATGTCCTGCTTCGCCTCATCATCATCATCATCATTAGCGTGAAGCTCCTCCCTGATGCCCACTGATTTCAAGTCTGCCCTTGCTTTCGGCCCATCTTTGGTCCTCTCTGGCATGTTGAGCAGGGTACCAAGCAGACTCCCGCACACGTTCTTCGTGATATGCATGACATCAAGGCTGTGAGGCACACGGTGGATCTTCCAGTACAGCAAGTCCCAGAAAACAGACCTCGATTTTCATACCTTCAGCAGTGGCTCTGGCGCCTTTCGCTTCTTTCCCGGCTCTGGCGCCTTTTGCTTCTTTCCCGGCAGTGGGCAACCTTCCCGATTTTTCAACAGCTTGTCCATTTCTTCACCGCTCCTCGTACGCGGGCGTCTTCGGGGTTCGGTTTCACCATCGAACAGATCCTTGCGTTTCCTCCATGGGTCATCGTCGCGAAGCCACCTTCGATGTCCCATGAACACGGTTTTCGAAGACCCGGGATCTCTATCTAGCTGGCGATACGTTGTGTCATCCATGCACCTGACACATCCAGAAAATCCGTGGACCACCTGCCCCGCGAGATATCCGAAACCGAGATAGTCGTGCACCGTCGTGAGCAGTGCGGCTCTCATAGGGAAATATTCTTTCTCTGCGGCGTCCCACGTATTGGCTGGCGTTTTCCACAGCGTGTCTAGCTCCTCTTCTAGCAGCCCCAGATATAGATTGATGTCGTTCCCTGGTTGTTTCGGCCCTTCAATTAGCATACTCATGTGAATGTACTTCCTCTTCATGCACAACCAGGGGGGAAGGTTGTACATCCACACAAACACAGGCCAGGTGCTATGTGTGATTCTCTGGCTGCCAAACGGATTGACTCCATCGGTGCTTGCGCCCAGCACGATGTTCCTTGGATCGTTCCCAAATTCTGGGTGTTCGAAGTTCAACGCTTGCCACTGGCTCCCATCCTTAGGGTGACTCAGCATCTTGTCTTTTTTATTTATCTCCAGATCATTTGCGTCATCTTCTCACTTCTTCTCCTCCCTATCCGCGTGCCAACACAGGAGCTTTGCTACCTTAGGGTCCGCAAAATACCGCTGCAGACGAGGAGTGATCGGAAAGTACCACACCACTTTTCGAGGAGCTTTCTTCCTCTTCTTGTATCGAGTGACGCCGCACACCGGACATATGGTAGACTCCGTGTGCTCGTCCCGATAAATGATGCAATTGTTCATGCACACATGGTATTTCACATGCGGTAAATCCAGAGGACACACGATTTTCTTCGCCTCCTCGAAACTGGTCGGGCACTTGTTCCCCTTGGGAAGACGTTCGTGCCAGAATGACATGTTCTCGTCGAAGCATGCGTCGGTCATTTTGTGCTTTACCTTCATCTCCAGAGCCGTGAGCGTTACTTTCAGGCGGGTATCCTCGGGCCTGCATCCTTCATACAATGGAGTAACCGCGTCTATCTCCAGTTGATCCAGCTTGGCTTTCTCTCGGGCGGCAGCTCTTGCGTTATCCGTCTGCTTGAGAAGCAGCTCTTGAATATGAGGGTCCTGCACCCATCCCATCGATGGTCCATCATCGTCTGCTCCGCCGGCATCTTCATCTTCATGATCATGCCCTTCGTCTGCTCCCGCATCTTCCTCATCATCATGTCTGGCATCTTCTACATGATGACTGTGTACAGCATCACCGTCGTGATCATGTCCTGGAGATTCTTCATCTTCTCGCCCGCCCGAGCCGTGGTGGTTGTCTTGCTGCCCATCCTCATTTCTTGCCCGACCCCCATGGACGACTTCATAGTCATCTTCATCACCTTGCCACCGATAGCCATCCATGAAACCATGCAAGAGCAGGTGGTCCCGCACCTGCCCGGAATCCGGGTCCGCAATAAGGCTCTTCAGCTTGCATCTTCGACACGGACATCTTATCTCAGTCTCGTTCTTTTCAAGCATCTCGGCCTTCGCGTAGCTAAAAAACGTATTCACGATGCCTTCGTTCATCGTGCGGACCATGGTCACCTGCGGGGTAGAGCAAAACGATATTTTAGAACCAAGAAAAATTTACCATGATTTTCCCTAAAAATAGGACCAAAAAGAATGCATAGTGCCAAAATTCTCGCCGAAACGGAAATGAATCAACATTCCGGAAAAATATTGGCAACTATCGCATTTCAAATACCGGTACCTGCAAACACAAACATATATGCAACACCACAAACATATGCAACACCACAAACATACATAGATCTAGCTAGGACATAAAAAGTGCATGTGCACGTTGTTGGAGGGAGAACAACATAAAGATAGCTTCCCCCTTACTTACCTATCAAAAAAAGGCCTTTAACCACGTAATTTGGATGAATTTATGGTGCAAATGAGGTGAGGAGGAGGAGACAGCCGAGACAAGCTTGGAGGAGGGAGAAGAGAATGAAGTGGGGAAAGTGAGTGGGTAGGTGTGGCTGTCCAAAATATCTAGCTCGTCCCAGGTTACTAATGGCGCACCACCACATAATGCGCCATTAGTAACCCTGGTTACTAATGGCACACCTGCTGGTGGTGCGCCATTAGTAGTTTTGCAAAAAAACACTAATGGCGCACGGGGGAGCAGTGCGCCATAACTAGCTTAAACTAGTAATGGCGCACTGCCCCAGGTGCGCCATTAGTAGTTTTGCAAAAAAGTAAAAAATAAAAAAAATATTGTAGTGGCGCATTATGTTGCTAGTGCGCCATTACTAGTTACAACTAGTAATGGCGCACTATGTCCTGGTGCGCCATTAGTATGTCTGGCAAAATAAAAATAAATAAAATTTGTTACTAATGGCGCACCGCGTGTCTGGTGCACCATTAGTGTATTTCACACTAATGGCGCACCAGCACACAGTGCGCCACTGCTATATAGCAATGGCGCACCACATGTCTGGTGCGCCATTAGTGCCCATTCCATCTATAGCCCTTTTCCTAGTAGTGCGTCGATGATTGGGTCGAGTACCAGTGCGGCCGAACCACCATGACGGATACTGGTTGGATGGTCTCGACGATCGAAGGTGATCGGAAATGACGACCAAGGGTTGAATTTTGGGGCGACTGCCTCTACCGCATAGACGTCCCTGAGTGCGCGCTTGCGCTCCCTTTTGGGGATGTGTGTAGCATATATCATGTTCACTGTTTTGGCTGGAGGCGGGAATTTCTTCTGCCCCCCAGTGTTCGGCTGCCGGTGCTCCTCGTCATCGTCCTTGCTCTGCGATTCCCCTTCCTTGTTTCTGCTATTTACCTTGCTGGCTTGCTTAAATACCCGGCAATCTCTGTTAGTATGGTTGGCCGGTTTGTCTGGGGTGCCATGTATCTGGCATGGACGATCGAGTATGCGGTCCAAGCTGGATGGTCCTCCGCCGTTCCTTTTATAGGGCTTCTTTCGCTGGCCGGACTTGGAGCCACTGAATCCGGCGTGAACTGTAGTGTCATTGGTGTTATCGTCATTGCTCTGGCGATTGTTTCTGTTGCGCCGGAGCTTGCCGGTGCTGTTTTTGGCCTCAGAGGGGCCTGCTTCGTTGGCTGTGTTGTTACTGCGAGCCAGCCTACTATCCTCACCTGCGCAAAAGTGGGTCATAAGTGCCGTGAGGGCTGCCATAGACCTCGGCTTTTCTTGGCCGAGGTGGCGTGCTAGCCATTCGTCATGGATGATGTGTTTAAAGGCCGCCAGGGCTTCGGCATCCGGGCAGTCAATGACCTGGTTCTTTTTGGTTAGGAATCTAGTCCAAAATTTTCTGGCTGATTCTCCAGGTTGTTGAACTATGTGGCTTAAGTCATCGGCATCAGGCGGCCGGACATATGTACCTTGGAAGTTGTCAAGGAAGGCTTCTTCCAAGTCCTCCCAGCTGCTGATGGAATTTTCAGGCAGGCTATTTAACCAATGTCGAGCTGGTCCTTTGAGCTTTAGTGGGAGGTATTTGATGGCGTGGAGGTCGTCTCCACGGGCCATGTGGACGTGGAGAATAAAGTCCTCGATCCATACTGCGGGATCGGTTGTTCCGTCAGATGATTCAATATTGACGGGTTTGAACCCCTCGGGGAATTCATGATCCATTACTTCGTCTGTGAAGCAAAGAGGGTGTGCGGCGCCTCTATATCGGGCCGGGTCGCGGCGCACCTCCGATGGAGTCTGCCTGGGATTATCGGCCCGGGCGTGACTTGGTTTGTCATGTCCGAATAGGTAGCCGTCGTCGTGAGTCAAAGAACGTTCCCGCGATCCGTAGATTGATCTGGTATGCCCTGCTCTCTTGTCCAGGTCTTGCCGAAGGTCGTATGTATAATCCCGAGCTGTTTTGTCTCTGCTTTTGCGTGCTGGGGCGGGCTGTTGTTCGGCTTGAGTTGCCGCTTTATCCCGACCGCGAGGCGGTCGCTCCGCCGCACTATCACGACCGCGTGGTGGTCGCTCCGCATTGCGCGAGGGAGGTATGGGCTCTGGCGCCTCCTCATCAAACTGAGGTAGCAGTCTCCGTTTCGAGTAGCTCTTGGCTGGGTGCTTGAGGCCGTATACTTCGGCTGCCAGGACATCAGTCCATCTGTCAATGAGCAGGTCTTGATCGACATGGAGCTGTTGCTGCTTTTTCTTCAGGCTTCTGGCACTAGCTACTAGCTGGCGCTTGAAGCGCTCCTGCTCTAGGGGTACCTCAGGCACGATGAAATCCTTGTTGCCGAGGCTCTCCCCATCCTCGGAGACTGGACGATAACTATCATCATCCGGGTCATTGGGCCTGGCCTGTTTATCAGGCTTATCTTGCCCGTTGTCTTGTTCCTCCTGTTCGGATGCTGCTCCAACAGGGTCTTCATTGTTTTCGGCGTCGCCCGGAGTACTATTTTCTCCGGTGCCAGTGTTGCCATCTTTCGAGCGACGAGGCTTAGAGCGGCGTTTAGGGCGCCGACACTTGGACTGTGTCTCAGAAGGTTTATTCGCAACTGGATTTCCTTTGCCATCGGCGCTAGCTTTTTTAGGTGTGTCGACCATGTACACATCGTACGAAGAGGTGGCCGTCCAACGTCCAGTAAATGGCGGGTCTTGGCCTTGCTCCTTGTCGACGTCGTCGTCCATACCGTCGATTTCTTCGGAGCCGTAATCAAGCACGTCGGTTAAGTCATCGACGGTGGCTATGAAGTGGGTGGTGGGTGGGAAGCAAAATTCCCCGTCGTCAGCCTCTAGCTCGAACCGAACATAGTTCGGCTGCAAGTCCTTCTCCAAGGACAAATTCTTTAAAGAGTTTAGTACGTCACCCAAAGGTGAGTGCTGGAAGATGTCTGCGGTTCTAAATTCGAAAATCGATAACCGGTCCAGCTCGGTGTCCGCAGGCGTACCCGGTCCAGAACTTATAGTCGGAGACGAGTCCGGAGTTCCATTGACGCGAATATTGCAAGGTGTCAAGTCTGTGTGCGGCTCCAACGCTGTGGGCTCTGTGGCCTCTGATGGCACGATCTGTTCCAGCTCTAAGGCCGTTGCAGCAACAGGAACCATCTTCTGGATGTGATCTCATGACAGATTTAAGTCATGTTTATCGGAGCGAGGGGGAGCGATTGCCGCGGTCTCGAATCCATCGAAGATCAAGTCCCCACGGATGTCCGCAATGTAGTTCAAGCTTCCGAATCTGACCTGATGGCCAGGGGCATAGCTGTCGATCTGCTCCAGATGGCCAAACGTGTTGGCCCGCAGTACGAAGCCGCCGAATACGAAGATCCATCCGAGGAGGAAGGTTTCTCCCTGGACAGCGTCACTATCGACGATTGGAGGGGCCATCTGAAGGAAATATGCCCTAGAGGCAATAATAAAGTTATTATTTATTTCCTTATTTCATGATAAATGTTTATTATTCATGCTACACTTGTATTAACTGGAAACATAATACATGTGTGAATACATAGACAAACAGAGTGTCACTAGTATGCCTCTACTTGACTAGCTCGTTGATCAAAGATGGTTAAGTTTCCTAGCCATTGACATGGGTCGTCATTTGATTAACGGGATCACATCATTAGGAGAACGATGTGATTGACTTGACCCATTCCGTTAGCTTAGCACTCGATCGTTTAGTATGTTGCTATTGCTTTCTTCATGACTTATACATGTTCCTATGACTATGAGATTATGCAACTCTCGTTTACCGGAGGAACACTTTGTGTGCTACCAAACGTCACAACGTAACTGGGTGATTATAAAGGTGCTCTACAGGTGTCTCCGAAGGTACTTGTTGGGTTGGCGTATTTCGAGATTAGGATTTGTCACTCCGATTATCGGAGAGGTATCTCTGGGCCCTCTCGGTAATGCACATCACTTAAGCCTTGCAAGCATTGCAACTAATGAGTTTGTTGCGGGATGATGTATTACGGAACGAGTAAAGAGACTTGCCGGTAATGAGATTGAACTAGGCATTGAGATACCGACGATCGAATCTCGGGCAAGTAACATACTGATGACAAAGGGAACAACATATGTTGTTATGCGGTCTGACCAATAAGGATCTTCGTAGAATATGTGGGAGCCAATATGACCATCCAGGTTCCGCTATTGGTTATTGGCCGGAGACGTATCTCGGTCATGTCTACATAGTTCTCGAACCCGTAGGGTCCGCACGCTTAAGGTTTCGATGACAGTTATATTATGAGTTTATATGTTTTGATGTACCGAAGGTTGTTCGGAGTCCCGGATGTGATCACGGACATGACGAGGAGTCTCGAAATGGTCGAGACATGAAGATTGATATATTGGAAGCCTATGTTTGGATATCGGAAGTGTTCCGGGTGAAATCAGAATTTTACCGGAGTACCGGGAGGTTACGAGAACCCCCGGGGGCTTAATGGGCCATAGTGGGCCTTAGTGGAAGAGAGGAGAGGCGGACAGGGCAGGGCCACGCGCCCCTCCAACCTAGTCAGAATAGGACAAGGAGAGGGGGGCGGCGCCCCCCCTTTCCTTCCTCTCTCCCTCCTCTTTCCCCCTCCACTCCTAGTCCAACAAGGAAAAGGGAGGGAGTCCTACTCCCGGTGGGAGTAGGACTCCTCCTGGCGCGCCCCTCCTAGGCGCCTGCACCTCTCCCCCTTGCTCCTTTATATACGGGGGCAGGGGGCCAACCTAGGGACAACAATTGATCGTTTGATCTTTTAGCCGTGTGCGGTGCCCCCCTCCACCACAGTCCACCTCGATAATACTGTAGCGGTGCTTAGGTGAAGCCCTGCATCGGTAGAACATCACCATCGTCACCACGCCGTCGTGCTGACGAAACTCTCCCTCAACACTCGGCTGGATCGGAGTTCAAGGGACGTCATCGGGCTGAACGTGTACTGAACTCGAAGGTGCCGTGCGTTCGGTACTTGATCGGTCGGATCGTGAAGACGTACGACTACATCAACCGCGTTGTGCTAATGCTTCCGCTTTCGGTCTACGAGGGTACGTGGACAACACTCTCCCCTCTCGTTGCTATGCATCACCATGATCTTGCGTGTGCGTAGGAAATTTTTTGAATTACTACGTTCCCCAACAGTGGCATCCGAGCCAGGTTTTATGCGTTGATGTTATATGCACGAGTAGAACACAAGTGAGTTGTGGGCGATATAAGTCATACTGCTTACCAGCATTTCATACTTTGGTTCGGCGGTATTGTTGGATGAAGCGGCCCGGACCGACATTACGCGTACGCTTACGCGAGACTGGTTCTTCCGACGTGCATTGCAGAGAGGTGGCTAGCGTGTGTCAGTTTCTCCAACTATAGTTGAACCGAGTGTGGCTACGCCCGCTCCTTGCGAAGGTTAAAACAACACCAACTTGACAAACTATCATTATGGTTTTGATGCGTAGGTGAGAACGGTTCGTGCTAAGCCCGTAGCAGCCACGTCAAACTTGCAACAACAAAGTAGAGGACGTCTAACTTGTTTTTGCAGGGCATGTTGTGATGTGATATGGTCAAGACATGATGCTAAATTTTATTGTATGAGATGATCATGTTTTGTAACCGAGTTACCGGCAACTGGCAGGAGCCATATGGTTGTCGCTTTATTGTATGCAATGCATTCGCCCTGTAATGCTTTACTTTATCACTAAGCGGTAGCGATAGTCGTAGAAGCATAAGATTGGCGAGGCGACAATGATGCTATGATGGAGATCAAGGTCTCGCGCTGGTGACGATGGTGATCATGACGGTGCTTCGGAGATGGAGATCACAAGCACAAGATGATGATGGCCATATCATATCACTTATATTGATTGCATGAGATGTTTATCTTTTATGCATCTTATCTTGCTTTGATTGACGGTAGCATTATAAGATGATCCCTCACTAAATTATCAAAGTATAAGTGTTCTCACTGAGTATGCACTGTTGCGAAAGTTCTTCGTGCTGAGACACCACGTGATGATCGGTTGTGATAGGCTCTACGTTCAAATACAACGGGTGCAAAACAGTTGCACACGCGGAATACTCAGGTTAAGCTTGACGAGCCTAGCATATAACAGATATGGCCTCAGAACACGGAGACCGAAAGGTCGAGCATGAATCATATAGTGGATATGATCAACATAGTGATGTTCACCATTGAAACTACTCCATCTCACGTGATGATCGGACATGGTTTAGTTGATATGGATCACGTGATCACTTAGAGGATTAGAGGGATGTCTATCTAAGTGGGAGTTCTAAAGTAATATGATTAATTGAACTTAAATTTATCATGAACTTAGTCCTGGTAGTATTAGCATATCTATGTTGTAGATCAATAGCTCGCGCTTAGCTCCCTTGTTTTATTTTTGATATGTTCCTAGAGAAAACTAAGTTGAAAGATGTTAGTAGCAATGATGCGGATTGGATCCATGATCTGAGGTTTATCCTCATTGCTGCACAGAAGAATTATGTCCTTGATGCACCGCTAGGTGACAAACCTATTGTAGGAGCAGATACAGATGTTATGAACGTTTGGCTAGCTCAATATGATGACTACTTGATAGTTTAGTGCACCATGCTTAAACGGCTTAGAATCGGGACGTCAAAGACGTTTTGAACGTCATGGACCATATGAGATGTTCCAGGAGTTGAAGTTAATATTTCAAGCAAATACCCGAGTTGAGAGATATGAAGTCTCCAACAAGTTCTATAGCTAAAAGATGGAGGAGAATAGCTCAAGCAGTGAGCATGTGCTCAGATTGTCTGGGTACTACAATCGCTTGAATCAAGTGGGAGTTAATCTTCCAGATAAAATAGTGATTGACAGAATTCTCTAGTCACCATCACCAGGTTAGTAGAACTTCGTGATGAACTATAGTATGCAAGGGATGACGAAAGTAATTCCCGAGCTCTTCGCGATGCTGAAATCGACGAAGGTAGAAATCAAAGAAAGAGCATCAAGTGTTGATGGTTAACAAGACCACTAGTTTCAAGAAAAGGGCAAAGGGAAGAAGAAGGGGAACTTCAAGAAGAACAGCAAGCAAGTTGCTGTTCAGGAGAAGAAACCCAAGTATGGACCTAAGCCTGAGACTGAGTGCTTCTACTGCAAGTAGACTGGTCACTGGAAGCGAAACTGCCCCAAGTATTTGGTGGATAAGAAGGATGGCAAAGTGAACAAAGTTATATTTGATATACAGATTATTAGCATGTATTTTACTAGTGTTCATAGCAACCCCTCGGTATTTGATACTGGTTCAGTTGCTAAAGAGTAGTAACTCGAAACGGGAGTTGCATAATGAACAGAAACTAGTTAAGGATGAAGTGATGATGTGTATTGGAAGTGGTTCCAAGATTGATATGATCATCATCGCACACTCCCTATACTTTCGGGATTAGTGTTGAACCTAAATAAGTGTTATTTGGTGTTTGCGTTGAGCATGAATATGATTTGATCATGTTTATTGCAATACGGTTATTCATTTAAGTTAGAGAATAATTGTTGTTCTGTTTACATGAATAAAACCTTATATGGTTACACACCCAATGAAAATGGTTTGTTGGATCTCGATCGTAGTGATACACATATTCATAATATTGAAGCCAAAAGATGCAAAGTTAATAATGATAGTGCAACTTATTTGTGGCACTGCCGTTTAGGTCATATTGGTGTAAAGCGCATGAAGAAACTCCATGCTGATGGGATTTTGGAATCACTTAATTATGAATCACTTGATGCTTGCGAACCATGCCAATGGGCAAGATGACTAAAACTCCATTCTCCGGAACAATGGAGCAAGCAACTGGCTTATTGGAAATAATACATACTGATGTATGCGATCTGATGAGTGTTGAGGCTCGCGGAGGGTATCATTATTTTCTGACCTTCACAGATGATTTGAGCAGATATGGGTATATCTACTTGATGAAACATAAGTCTGAAACATTTGAAAAGTTCAAAGAATTTCAGAGTGAAGTGGAAAATCATCGTGACAAGAAAACAAAGTTTCTACGATCTGATCGCGGAGACAAATATTTGAGTTACGAGTTTGGTCTTCAATAAAAACAATATGGAATAGTTTCACAAATTCGTGCCACCTGGAACACCATAGCATAATGGTGTGTCCGAATGTCATAACCGTACTTTATTGGATGTAGTGCAATCTATGATGTCTCTTACCGATCTACCACTATCGTTTTGGGGTTATGCATTAGAGACAGCTACATTCACGTTAAATAGGGCACCATCTAAATCCGTGGAGATGACACCGTATGAACTATGCTTTGGCGAGAAACCTAAGCTGTCGTTTCTTAAAGTTTGGGGTTGCGATGCTTATGTGAAAAAGTTTCATCCTGATAAGCTCAAACCCAAATCGGAGAAATGTGTCTTCATAGGATACCCAAAGGAGACAGTTGGGTACACCTTCTATCACAGATCCGAAGGCAAGATATTCGTTGCTAAGAATGGATCCTTTCTAGAGAAGGAGTTTCTCTCGAAAGAAGTGAGTGGGAGGAAAGTAGAACTTGATGAGGTAACTATACCTGCTCCCTTATTGGAAAGTAATTCATCACAGAAATCTGTTCCTGTGACTCCTACACCAATTAGTGAGGAAGCTAATGATGATGATCATGTAAATTCAGATCAAGTTACTACCGAACCTCGTAGGTTAACCAGAGTGAGATCCACACTAGAGTGGTACGGTAATCCAATTGTGGAGGTCATGTTACTTGACCATGATGAAGCTACGAACTATGAGGAAGCGATGATGAGCCCAGATTCCGCGAAATGGTTTGAGACCATGAAATCTGAGATAGGATCCATGTATGAGAACAAAGTATGGACTTTGATTGACTTGCCGAAATTATCGGCGAGCCATTGAGATTAAATGGATCTTCAAGAGGAAGATGATAGCTGATAGTAGTGTTACTATCTACAAAGCTAGACTTGCCGGAAAAAGGTTTTTGACAAAGTTCAAGGTGTTGACTACGATGAGATTTTCTCACTCATAGCGATGCTTAAGTCTGTCCGAATCATGTTAGCAAATTGCCACATTTTATGAAATCTAGCAAATGGATGTTGAAACTACATTCCTTAATGGATTTCTTAAAGAAGAGTTGTATATGATGCAACCAAAAGGTTTTGTCAATCCTAAAGGTGCTAACAAGATATGCAAGCTCCAGCGATCCATCTATGGACTGGTGCAAGCATCTCGGAGTTGGAATATACGCTTTGATAAGTTGATCAAAGCATATAGTTTTATACAGACTTGCGGTGAAGCCTGTATTTACAAGAAAGTGAGTGGGAGCACTACAGCATTTCTGATAAGTATATGTGAATGGCATATTGTTGATCGGAAATAATGTAGAATTATTCTGCAAAGCATAAAGGAGTATTTGAAATGAGTTTTTCAAAGAAGGACCTAGGTGAAGCTGCTTACATATTGAGCATGAAGATCTATAGAGATATATCAAGACGCTTGATAAGTTTTTTCAATGAGTACATACCTTGACAAGATTTTGAAGTAGTTCAAAATGGAATAGTCAAAGAAAGAGTTTCTTGCCTGTGTTACAAGTGTGAAATTGAGTAAGACTCAAAGCCCGACCACGGCAGAAGATAGAAAGAGAATGAAAGTCATTCCCTATGCCTCGGCCATAGTTCTATAAAGTATGCCATGCTGTGTACCAGATCTATTGTATACCCTAAACTGATTTTGGCAAGGGAGTACAATAGTGATCTAGGAGTAGATCACTGGACAGCGGTCAAAATTATCCTTAGTGGAATAAGGATATGTTTCTCGATTATGGAAGTGACAAAAGGTTCATCGTAAAGGGTTACGTTGATGCAAGTTTTGACACTAATCTAGATGACTCTAAGTCTCGGTCTAGATACATATGGAAAGTGGGAGCAATTAGCTAGAGTAGCTCCGTGCAGAGCATTGTAGACATAGAAACTTGCAAAATACTTACGGATCTGAATGTGACAGACCCGTTGACTAAAATTATCTCACAAGCAAAACATCAGCACACCTTAGTACTCTTTGGGTGTTAATCACATAGCGATGTGAACTAGATTATTGACTCTAGTAAACCCTTTGGGTGTTGGTCACATGACGATGTGAACTATGGGTGTTAATCACATGGTGATGTGAACTATTGATGTTAAATCACATGGCGATGTGAACTAGATTATTGACTCTAGTGTAAGTGGGAGACTGAAGGAAATATGCCCTAGAGGCAATAATAAAGTTATTATTTATTTCCTTATTTCATGATAAATGTTTATTATTCATGCTATAAATGTATTAACCGGAAACATAATACATGTGCGAATACATAGACAAACAGAGTGTCACTAGTATGCCTCTACTTGACTAGCTCGTTGATCAAAGATGGTTAAGTTTCCTAGCCATTGACATGGGTTGTCATTTGATTAACGGGATCACATCATTAGGAGAATGATGTGATTGACTTAACCCATTCCGTTAGCTTAGCACTCGATCGTTTAGTATGTTGCTATTGCTTTCTTCATGACTTATACATGTTCCTATGACTATGAGATTATGCAACTCCCGTTTGCCGGAGGAACACTTTGTGTGCTACCAAACGTCACAACGTAACTGGGTGATTATAAAGGTGTTCTACAGGTTTCTCCGAAGGTACTTGTTGGGTTGGCGTATTTCGAGATTAGGATTTGTCACTCCGATTGTCGGAGAGGTATCTCTGGGCCCTCTCGGTAATGCACATCACTTAAGCCTTGCAATCATTGCAACTAATGAGTTTGTTGCGGGATGATGTATTACGGAATGAGTAAAGAGACTTGCCAGTAACGAGATTGAACTAGGTATTGAGATACCGACGATCGAATCTCGGGCAAGTAACATACCGATGACAAAAGGAACAATGTATGTTGTTATGCGGTCTGACCGATAAAGATCTTCGTAGAATATGTGGGAGCCAATATGAGTATCCAGGTTCCGCTATTGGTTATTGACCGGAGACGTGTCTTGGTCATGTCTACATAGTTCTTGAACCCGTAGGGTCCGCATGCTTAGAGTTTCGATGACAGTTATATTATGAGTTTATATGTTTTGATGTACCGAAGGTTTTTCGGAGTCCCGGATGTGATCACGGACATGACGAGGAGTCTCGAAATGGTCGAGACATGAAGATTGATATATTGGAAGCCTATGTTTGGATATCGGAAGTGTTCCGGGTGAAATCAGAATTTTACCGGAGTACCGGGAGGTTATCGGAACCCCCCGGGGGCTTAATGGGGCATAGTGGGCCTTAGTGGAAAAGAGGAGAGGCAGCCAGGGTAGGGCCGCGGGCCCCTCCCCCTAGTCTGAATAGGACAAGGAGAGGGGGGCGGCGCCCCCCCCCTTTCCTTCCTCTCTCCCTCCTCTTTCCCCCTCCACTCCTAGTCCAACAAGGAAAAGGGAAGGAGTCCTACTCCCGGTGGGAGTAGGACTCCTCCTGGCGCGCCCCTCCTAGCCGGCTGCACCTCTCACCCTTGCTCCTTTATATACGGGGGCAGGGCGGCACCCCAGGGACAACAATTGATCGTCTGATCTTTTAGCCGTGTGCGGTGCCCCCCTCCACCATAGTCCACCTCAATAATACTGTAGCGGTGCTTAGGCGAAGCCCTGCGTCAGTAGAACATCATCATCCTCACCACGCCGTCGTGCTGACGAAACTCTCCCTCAACACTCGGCTGGATCGGAGTTCGAGGGACGTCATCGGGCTGAACGTGTGCTGAACTCGGAGGTGCCGTGCGTTCGGTACTTGATCGGTCGGATCGTGAAGACGTACGACTACATCAACCGCGTTGTGCTAACGCTTCCGTTTTCGGTCTACGAGGGTACGTGGACAACACTCTTCCCTCTCGTTGCTATGCATCACCATGATCTTGCGCGTGCGTAGGAATTTTTTTGAAATTACTACGTTCCCCAACACCATCGAACCCTTCGTCGACGACACAGTGGAACTCTCAATGAAAGCACCAATGTCGGTGTCAAAACCGGCAGATCTCGGGTAGGGGGGCCAGAACTGTGCGTCTAGGATCGATGGTAACAGGAGATGGGGGAGACGATGTTTACCCAGGTTCGGCCCTATCTATGGAGGTAATACCCTACTTCCTTCTTGATTGATCTTGACGAATACGAGTATTACAAGAGCTAAACCCTAGAAATCTAGCCTGTATGACTATGGTAATGAATATATCTGCCTTCTGGACTTACCCCTCCGGTTTATATAGACAACAGGGGGCCTAGGGTTTACAAAGAGTCGGTTACATAAGAAAGAATCTTCATAGTTGATCGCCAAGCTTGCCTTCCACGCCAAGGAGAGTCCAATCCGGACACGGGTATGGCCTTCGGGCTTCATGTCTTCACAGCCCATCAGTCCGGCCCATGGATAATAGGCCGGACGCCTGAGGACCCCTTAGTCCAGGACTCCCTCACCCCTCCTCATCCATACCCGATCCTCTGCCTCCTCTGCCCTCCTTCTTCCTTCTTCTCCATCAAACCCGATCAAGCCCTCGAGCCACCCCGCCACCATGCAGTACAATGCCCCCACCTACCGCTTCCCCCCAACCGTGCCGGAAAGGCTCTACCCGGCCGGAGTGTATGTAAAGAGAACCCTTAGGGTGTGGGCAATCTCGCGGTGGAGGGGCGCAAGGGAGTTAACGGAGCTCTTCCTTGTGGCGGGCTTCCGCCACCTCCCTTACGGCTCTCCTCGGATGTACCATCTTGTGGAGGTCAACCACAACGGCGTCGTGGTTGGGCTCCTTGCCACGTTCACTAACCCTTTCGATGCTTCCCACCTCCTCGGGCGAGCGTATTGGGTTGGTTGTGAGTTCATAGATTTCACCACCTATAATATCTTCACCGACTTCAACAGCATCTTCCCCAACAATGGCGTTATGCACACGCTCCCGTACCCCATCAACAACGGGGAGGAGTGAAGGGCGGCGCCCAGAGGAGTGAGGTGGAGAAGAAGAACCTGTAGGAGGAGGAGAAGAAGAACCCGAAGAAGAACCCGTGTTTGGTGCCCCCGATCTATCTAGCTTGCTATATATCTATCGTGTTAGTTTTTTTAAGTTGTAATCGTTATGCTACTATTATTAAGTTGTATTAGTATTTTAAGTTGTAAGGCTATCGTGGAGTTGTAAGGCTATCGTGGAACTATGGGTTGCAATCGTTATGCTTCTATATAATCGTTATGCTACTATATATATTGTGTGTTTCATGCTATTATTTGTGTATTGCTATGGTTTGTTCTTGCTATTGCTATGGGTTGCTATGGGCCCGGGTTGCTACACCCCAATCACCACACACACCAAATATTGCCCAAACCATGGACATGCAACTAGGAAATGCAAACTAATTTACTTCATACAAGCATGCAACTCATTTAGTTCATGGAACCGTAGACATGCATAAAAACAGTAACATTTAGTTTTAGTGCATCAAAAAATGATCCATCACAAAATTTAGTGCAAGAAAAAGGCCAAAGTAAAAACAAGTAACATTTTATTTGCCGAAGTTAGAGGTGGGCTGGTGCCCCTACGCGGGCGGGGTACGCTGGTGCCCCTATGCGGGTGGGCTGGTGCCCCTACGCGGGTGGGCTGGTCTCTATTTGGGCATGGTTATTTTCTCACGGCCCAACATCTATTCGACAGCCCAGTTTTGTTTTTTTACTAGAAACTGAATTTGGGTGTGTACTCTGTTAACTGAAGAACAAAAACAGAAGAAACAGAGCATGAACACTGAATAGGGCCCGTGAGAATATCATTACAATAATTCAAGCAAGTTTTGCTTCACAGAAATTCAGATTCATCTAACAAATGATCCTGGCTAACTCAAACTACTGGGCACTACTAGCTATAGACACAATAACTGAAATTAGGGAACCCCTGAAACTAGCTAACACACTAACTGAAACTCTAACAAATTCTAGCGATTGATGAACATCAAGTAAAATAGACCCATAGCAATGACACAACAATAAAATGCTCCAGCCATCATATTTGCTTGCTGCTTCAAATCGATTAGATGCTTTAGTTGCTTGCCCATTTTCTTCAATTCACACTTCAGTTTTGCACTGTGCATCATCGGATCGGCTCTGTCCGCCAAATTGGGGGCTTGTTCCGCGTCAAGCTGCCCCCCCCCCAAATTGAGCTCTTGGGTTGGGGTTGATGCCTCCAATTTCAACCTTTCTACATAGTCATCGAGCCACTCAAAATGCCCACATTTCTTCAGAACCTGAAAAACAGGGGGCCGACGGTGCATGAATCCTAGATCCAGCGCCCAATCCACCGCCCTAATTCGAGGAAAAAAGAAAGAAATCGGGAGAAATTACACCATACGATTGGTCAAGAACACAGATCTAACCTGCCCCGGCTGTGGCTTGCTCAAGCATTTCACAAACTCGCGCCCACGGTTGCCATTTTCTTCCCTACACAAGTCAAACGCTTCAGAGGCTCCATGCGCGGGCAATCGGGGCATCTTGTCAATGGCAGTGGACCGTACTGCGTCCATGATTGGCGTGAGGCCGAAGTCGAGCTAGACATCACTCGTCGGCGGCGAGCTTCGTTGCCGGAGCAGAGGAAGAAGAAGGTGGGAAAGGAAAGGGGCAGGGTAAGCAATGGAGGGGGGGGCTGGGTCGGGCTCGTGGCTGGCTCGGGTCGGGGCACGCTGATGAGCACGGGCATGCTTGTGTGGATAAGTTGTGGGTCCCACCCGCATGCGAGTAACTAGTGGGTCCCGCGTGTCATAACTCACTACAAAAAAAGACACATCCGTGACATTTTGGGCCGAACGATTTTTTTTCTGTCATACATATGACACTTCTATGACGATAATTGTGACAAAACCCGGTATCATCATAGATGTGGTGGGCTCCTACTTCTATGACAAAAAATCATGACAGAAAATGGGCTTTTCATCCTGGGCGGGCCGGAGACGCAGCTGCATGACATTCTTTGGGCCGTCCATGACGGAAAAAACCATGGTAGAAGCGAGGGCGAGGAAAATTTCGGGGAGTTCCCTGTTACGGTGGGAGGTCGGGGGCCGAGCGATGCTCGTTTCTCTCGTACACGTACGCGCGTGTGTGCGGGGCGTTGGCGCTAACTGAACCAGAGTGAGGCGTTGGGCTCTAACTGAACCCGAGCGATTGCACTGCAGGCTACGCGTTACTGAACCCGAGCGATCGATCGATGGCTGTTAACTGAACCCGATCGAGCGATTCCTTCGCTACTGCTGCTAACTGAAGTCGATCGATGCCGCCTCTGGGATGAACAGTGAGTGTTGCGGGGAGGTTTGGATGAACAGTGAGTGGTGGCGTTGCCTCTGGATGAACAGGACCCCGTGGTGTGGTGGAGGGCTGGATGAACAGTAGACGGTGGAGGGGTGCCCGTGGAGGGGTGGTTGAACAGGACCCCATGGTGTGGAGGGCTGGATGAACAGTAGACGGTGGAGGGATGCCCGTGGAGGGGTGGTTGAACAGGACCCCGTGGTGTGGAGGGCTGGATGAATAGTAGACGGTGGAGGGGTGCCGGTGGAGGGTGTTGGAAATATGCCCTAGAGGCAATAATAAATTGGTTATTATTATATTTCCTTGTTCATGATAATCGTTTATTATCCATGCTAAAATTGTATTGATAGGAAACTCAGATACATGTGTGGATACATAGACAACACCATGTCCCTAGTAAGCCTCTAGTTGACTAGCTCGTTGATCAATAGATGGTTACGGTTTCCTGACCATGGACATTGGATGTCGTTGATAACGGGATCACATCATTAGGAGAATGATGTGATGGACAAGACCCAATCCTAAGCCTGGCACAAGATCGTGTAGTTCATTTGCTAAGAGCTTTTGTAATGTCAAGTATCATTTCCTTAGACCATGAGATTGTGCAACACCCGGATACCATAGGAATGCTTTGGGTGTACCAAACGTCACAACGTAACTGGGTGGCTATAAAGGTGCATTACAGGTATCTCCAAAAGTGTCTGTTGGGTTGGCACGAATCGAGACTGGGATTTGTCACACCGTGTAAACAGAGAGGTATCTCTGGGCCCACTCGGTAGGACATCATCATAATGTGCACAATGTGACCAAGGAGTTGATCACGGGATGATGTGTTACGGAACGAGTAAAGAGACTTGCCGGTAACGAGATTGAACAAGGTATAGGGATACCGACGATCGAATCTCGGGCAAGTAACATACCGATAGACTTGGAATTGTATACGGGATTGATTGAATCCCCGACATCGTGGTTCATCCGATGAGATCATCATGGAACATGTGGGAGCCAACATGGGTATCCAGATCCCGGTTTTGGTTATTGACCGGAGAACGTCTCGGTCATGTCTGCATGGTTCCCGAACCCGTAGGGTCTACACACTTAAGGTTCGATGACGCTAGGGTTATAGGGAAAGTTTGTACGTGGTTACCGAATGTTGTTCGGAGTCTCGGATGAGATCCCGGACGTCACGAGGAGTTCCGGAGGTAAAGATTTATATATGGGAAGTCCTGTTTTGGTCACCGGAAAAGTTTCGGGTGATATCGGTAATGTACCGGGACCACCGGGAGGGTCCCGGGGGTCCACCAAGTGGGGCCACCGGCCCCAGAGGGCTGCATGGGCCAAGTGTGGGAGGGGACCAGCCCCAGGTGGGCTGGTGCGCCCCCCCACAAGAGGCCCAGGGCGCAGGAAAGGGGGGAAGGGGGAAACCCTAGGCTCAGATGGGCCTAAGGCCCATCTAGTGGGGCGCCCCCTCTCGCCCCCCCTTTGGCCGGCCCCCCAAGCCCCATCTAGGGCTGGCCGCACCCCTTGGGGGGGAAACCCTAGATGGGGGCGCAGCCCTCCCCCTCCCCTATATATATTGGGGTTTTGGGGCTGCCCAAGACATGAGAACGTCTCTCTTTCGGCGCAGCCCTACCCCTCTCCCTCCTCCTCCTCTCCCGCGGTGCTTGGCGAAGCCCTGCGGGATTGCCACGCTCCTCCATCACCACCACGCCGTCGTGCTGCTGCTGGATGGAGTCTTCCCCAACCTCTCCCTCTCTCCTTGCTGGATCAAGGCGTGGGAGACATCACCGGGATGCACATGTGTTGAACGCAGAGGCACCGTTCTCGGTGCTTAGATCGGAATCAGCCGCGATCTGAATCGCTACGAGTACGACTCCTTCATCCGCGTTCTTGCAACGCTTCCACATCGCGATCTACAAGGGTACGTAGATGCACTCCCCTTCCCCTCGTTGCTAGATTACTCCATAGATTGATCTTGGTGATGCGTAGAAAATTTTGAATTTCTGCTACGTTCCCCAACAGAGGGGTGGTTGAACAGTAGCTGGTGGAGTAGCGCGCGGTGGATGCTGGATGAACAGGAGCCCGTGGAGGCTGGAGGAGGTCGACGGTAGCCCGTGGAGACTGGAGGAGGTCGAAGGTGGAGATGAACAGTATCCCGTGGAGTCCCGTTTTGCGGTACGCCACACCCCTCCCGATGAACAGGACCCCCGTTTCGACCGTAGGAGGTCCGTTTCGTCCGTTTTGCGGTACGCCACACCCCTCCCGATCAATAGGATCCCCGTTTCGACTGTAGGAGGTCTGTCTCGTCTGTTTTGCGGTACGCCACACCCTTCCCGATCAACAGGACCCCCGTTTCGACCGTAGGAGGTCCGTTTCCTCCGTTTTGCGGTACGCCAGACCCCTCCCGATCAACAGGACCCGTGTAGGAGGTCCGTTTCCTCCGTTGTGCGGTACGCCAGGCCTCGTTTCCATCGCCTGTTCCGTCCAAGCTCTCCCGATGAACACGACCACGCACTCCGTTCCGACCCAGCCCGTTGGCTCTCACGCGTTCCGTTGCCTCCCGATGAACACGACGCATTCCGTTGCCTCCCCATGAACACGACGCATTCCGTTGCCTCCCCATGAACACGACGCATTCCGTTGCCTCCCCATGAACACGACGACGACGCTGTTTCTCCGTTCCGACCCAGCCATGTACACGAGCCCTGGCCGTACGTATGCGCGAGTAGGCGTTCGAGACCCCACCCGTATGTACACATACGCGGCCGTATTTTCTTTCTTGCACCTTGGCCGCTGTACGTACGTGTACATGCTACGTGCGCGCCTCTACTACGACACGTACGCGCCTCTACTACGACACGTGCGCGCCTCTACATCCACCAGTATATATGTACATACACGTTCGCGACCAGAATGACAACGCTACGTACGCTTCGACCAGGTGGGTCACGACGGTCAGGCACTTCCTTGCGTGCGAACATGTAGCTGGTGGGCCCCAGCAGTCAGGGGGGCGAATCGTTTTTTTTTTTGCCCGGACGCAATTCCTTGCGTGCGAAGGTGTAGCTGGTGGGTCCCAGCAGTCAGGGGGGAAATGTTTTTTTCGCAAAATACGGTGGCCGTCCGGTGGGTCCCCGCTATCAGCTGGAGGAATAATTATTTTGCGCGTAATAAGGAGGCACTTCCTTGCTGCGGCCGTGGACCCAGCTGTCAGCGTCTCCACGCACAGTACTCTTTCGATGGAAGTCGGTCGTTGACCACATTGACCACGCCGCGCCGAGAGCACCACGGCGGTGGACGACGGCGATGCCTGGGAAGGGGACGACACGGAGGCAGGGAAGACTCGGCAGTTGTTTCCCATGCGTAGGGGAGTACGACTGTGCGAGGGATTACTGGTTCGTCTGCCATCGACGGATAATAACAGCAGGTGTGGGTGAGTAGAGGGATGGCTAGGCCAGCTGATGGGAGTACGGTGGGTCTGTGAGGCCTGCGCGGCAGCACAGCCGGCCGCGGGGAGGAGGGAGCAGGCAGTCCCGCCAGCGCTTGTTTTAGCGGCTGGAGCAGGAAGTGCCCACCATGGCTTCCTCGCGCTCCAGCGCTCTTGGGGACGGGCGGACGATGGACCACAAGGAGATGGCAGCCACTGCTGCCGACCGGCTGGCCAGCAGGCAGCCAGAGGACGACGACGTCCCAATGGAGAACATGGTAGTCGACGATTCGGCGCCAACCCCCTCCTCCGCGCCATCCTCGCCGGTGCATTGCACCATGACCATCGGCGAGGCCCGTGCCCAATATATGGACAGGGTGAGGCAGATGCGTGAGGAGCAGTTCCGGGAGGCGCAGGCCGACGCCGCCTACAACCACCATCTCCTCCAGGAGCACCTGCAGGCGGAGGAGCAGATCGCCGCGGAGCGGGCGGAGCAGGAGGCGCTGCTCGACTCGTACCGCTCCGCACGCAAGGGCCGCCTCGAGCGCTGGCGGTACGGCATGCGGGTGGCGGAGGCTGTGGCCGCCTACAAAGAGGCTAGCAAAGAGGGCGATGAACCGGGCGAGGCGCTGTTTGGCAAGACCGAGGACGAGGCAGAGGACATTGCCGGCTCCGACGAGTCCCCGCTCCGCTGGCGTCGACGAGGCCCTGCTCCGCCGAGGCCCCGCGGCGCCAACAACGAGGCAGAGGACACCGCCGGCTCCGCCGAGGCCCCGCCCCGCCAACAACGAGGCAGAGACATCGCCGGCTCAGCCGAGGCCCCACCCTGCCGGCAACGTGGGGGAGGATTTCCACCGCTCTGCTGAGGCACCGCCCGCCGGCAACAAGACAGAGGACATCGCCTGCTCCGCCGAGGCCCCGCCCCGCTGCCAATGAGGCCGCACCACACAGAAATCAAGGAAGAGTAGAACACGGTAGGTCGCTGCCGCTCGGGTCCCTGTAAGGCCACCGCTGCTACCCTCTGGTTGAAGCCAAGCTAGGCGGGTTGACCATTGACGGCCGGTTAGCTTCTTGGCGGCGACGTGGAGTCGGAGAGCTGCGCTGGAGAAGAACGCTGCTTCTACTTAACTGCTGGTGCAGTTGGCTAACTGACACGTGGGCCCAACATGCCACATGTCAGTTACGCAACTGCACCTGCAGTTAAGTCACTGAAGCTTCTGTTCGGTTCAGTGGGACACAGGTGGGTAGCTTCGGTTAATTAATTATACCTCCAGCGAACCCTTTTTAGTTGAAGAATGTATGAAATTTAATGAAATCCGGCATGTTTATATGAAATCTGACCGTGTATGAATGAATTTATTTCGATTAGTTCGAATTCCTGTATCACTGACATTGGATGAACATGCAAAACAATACGTACTAGCATTATTCATAGGGTGATCACCTCGTTTGCAACAGTTTCACATGTACTCCCTCCGGTCCTTTCTAGTCTGCATACAAGTTTTGTCTGCAGTCAAAGTATCTCTACTTTGACCAATCTTATACAAAAAAGTATGCACTTTCACAATGTGCGAAGTAAAAAGGAACAGAAGGAGTACAAAGAGTTTGAGCAGCTTTTTAGCGTTTCTGTACATTGCAATCAAACACACAGGCCTGGCAATTCATAGAGAACATTCAAAACAATTGATGATTATGCATCTCAGCGGCTCACATGTCAGAGGCAATATTTACTTCACAACTAAAGAATAAAGAAAAAATTGATCGACGCTGCTGATAGCAAAGGGCGTCCCATTCGAAAATATCAAACGCATGTCTTGCTAAAATCAATGAGCAAAATTTGACAAGGTTATCCCATTCCAAAATCAAATGCCTACGATTGTGGAATGCGCAGGGTTTGCCATCAGTTCGGACATTGACATGGCACCTCATGCTAAATAAACCAGCTGTTCTTTTTGTGCAGTTCCACCAAAATCAACCAAATTCGCGCGTAGCTTGTATGATTTCACCCTTATATGTTGCAACGCCTTGAACTTATCGGCACCTCCTTTCTTGTGGTGGAAATGAATGATTCGATGTATTCATGAACATTTTGTGCAGTTCCCATTGAAATCAAGCTGAGCACCCTTGTTTGCACAACTACAAAAAAGTGATTAGTATAAAGCAAACTGTACTATGAATTGACAGTTTTAACAGGCACATACATGGTCCATGTAGAGCACACTTTTAGAAAAATGGAACTCGCCAGAAAGAATCCTAGAACAACATTGTACTCGCGCATCACAGCAAAAAAATGGAGATTTGTTAGTCCTTCTGAGCTGAAGTTAGTTTGGTCTTGTGGGGAGTAATGTAACCATCCTTCAACTGCTCCTTCTGATGAGAAGATAGACATGGCTTCTTCATCCTGGCATAATCAGAACTAGTCACTTCACGTACTCCATATTCTTCTTCAGAGGAAGATGATCATGTTGTGCAAAGACAAGAGGACTACTAAATGCTAGCATCCCTGTTTGCTCGAAAAAAAGGAAAGGAAATATTTAAAACAGCACAGATGAAGCACTTCTCAAGGACAATACCACTTTTTCATGACAGTATCTAAACAGTAGCACAACACCAATAGAGATGACAAAGCTCAATCATATGGATGAAATCAGTGGGCGAGTACCAAGCTTTGTCAGGAGGCTTATTGTGTAGAGCATACAGATGAAGCACTTCTCCGGAACCATCTGTTGCTATCTACGGTGGTGGCCATGCTTACTATATACTCCTCGATTAATTTAATGTTTCCAACATCTTCTTGTGCAGTTCCACTAAAATATATGGTATCTTCAAAGAAGATCCCTGTTTGCACAAGTAGAGATAATTACATATTACATTAAGAGTGGCATCAAATCAGTGGCAAAACAATTGCTCGTTCCAGCCATAGCAATAAATTAAGATGCAAAACTATATCATTACTTGTGTCATCACAGTTCTAGTGCTTCATTACAGCACCGGGAGTTGATTTTTGTTTTTCTTCCGCTTGTTCTTCCCCTTCATCACTTGGTTCAATAACAGACAAGCTTCGCCTTCAATGTAAGATTTGGCATGTCAATTAGGGAGCACAAGTATAGTACTAAACTTAATTTTCTGATGAAAGTGGCAAAATACAGGCTAGCAGTTGTGAAATATCCTTATCTTACCTCAATGGGATATTACAGTGCACATACAGATTGGAAGTCTTGTCTCCATTTGTGCAGTTCACTAAAATCAAGCAACATTATCGTACAAGTAGCACAACATATGAAAGCACACTGCAGAATCATGTGAAAGAAGGCTAGTACTGACCTCTCATGATGCGGAATTCAAACAACTCACAAGAAGAAGATCTGAACCAAATTCGCCTTAATGGATAGGAAGTAAGATCTCCTCTTGTTCAGTTCCACTAAGATCAAGCAATCAAGCAACGTTGTCGGTGTGACATTTTGGTTGAACTACACAAAACACTCTTAAAACAAAAGTGTTTTGTGCAGTGCAACAAAAGGTCACAATGGCAACGAGGTGAAGTAGATAACCCTGTTTACACAGAGGTGCAAAGGAAACAATTAGTGGTTAATAACGGTGGATGACACAGAAGCCAACAAAAAGAAGCATCTACCTTATCTAAATGGGAAAGAAAGCAAGACAGTAGCATTTCTCAAACGGTGACATTGATTAATATTAACATAGAGATTATATTAACAATAAAATTCGGTAAACATGTAATTTGCTTTTAACTGTGGCATTGCATCAATTTTCCAGCGGCATTATTAGAGGGTGTTTGTTTACAGGGACATTTTGGTGTAGGGACTAAAAAAACTCCGTGTCAGTCCCATCTAAACCAAACAGGAGGGACTTTTAGGGACTAAAAGTGGGCATTTGGGACTAAAGAAAGAAGACCCGAGGGAGTCTTTTTGGGAATTTTTCCAACAGTTTCCCCTGCCACGCATCGCACCTTGTCTCTATTAGTTCATTACTAGGGGTAACATGGTCTTTTAGCATGTCATTTAATTACCTCTAGTCCATGTTTAGTCCCTGGAACCAAGAAGGTAGAGACTAGGGAGTTTTTAACCAAACAGGGCCTTAGATTAACAACAGCTAATGAGTTGCACGGGACAGTGGACGCACCAGCACCATGTGCATCTACCGATGTACTGTGGTCATGCATAGTCTGTTGCAACAAAGAACAAACAACCAAGGAGCATATTTGTGTTGGTCCCAGTTTTGTTATCTTTAGACACCTTTCCCTATGTGAGCGCAGCAAATCTAGTCCTGCTCAAACTCTACAGCCTTGTCCCTTCCTTTCCTTTTTGAACTAGTACTTTCACCCCTTCCTTTCCTCTTTGAACCACGTCCTAGATTTATGCGATACAACTTTCCCCACTACTTTCCCCCATTCCTTTCCTCTTTGAACCACGTCCTAGATTCATGCTATACAACTTTCCCCCTTCATTTCCTCTTTGAACCATGTCCTAGATTCATGCTATATACAACTTTTCCCATTACTTTCCCCCACTCCTTTCCTCTTTGAACCACGTCCTAGATTCATGGTATACATGCAGCTAGAGCAATGCATGTGGAGTAAGTAAATTATACCTTAAGGTTCTTGGGGCGTGGTTTGGTGGGCGATGGGACGGCGGCGAAGAAGAAGGGGTCGGAGGCCCTCCCGCGCTGCCGCTGGGTGGAAAGTGAACAGCTGCGTCGGTAGTCCCTCGCCGACGGCGACAGCGTTAAGCCTCCTTCCCTTCCCGGCGGACGGATCCTGCCGGCTCTTTGAGCAGCAGTGAGGGGAGAGAGAGGCCAATGAAGTCTTGTTTAGATCTGGAGAGGGCAAGAGAGTGTGAAGAGAGCAACTACAAGCGCTGAGGCTGCAGCGGGAGAGGGCGAGAGAGTGTGAAGAGAGCAACTACAAGCGCTGAGGCTCCAGCGTGTATATATATACTGGAGAGAGAGTGTGAAGCGTGCAAACCCTAGAAAACATTTTGACCAGTCAAAGAATCCACCCGAGACCTCAAGTTTGATGAGCGAACAGGCTAACCAGCTACACAACCCTCCCGTTATGTTCAACGAGAGGGAAATAACCTTTTATACATTCCTGCATTCGTGTGACAAGCATGCCGTGTTTTTTTTGTGTGGGAGTCATTGGGATTTCAATCATAATCATGTCATGTGGCTTTGGTGGTAAGACTATCCATAGTGGTGCAGAAATAATGCAGCCTTAGTCACCTTACCTCTCTCCACGTAGTACGTTGGGTCCCACCAGTCAGAGGGTGAAACAAACAAATTAATAAGAAAAATTAAAAGCGCCAGCGGTGTATCTTACCTCACACATCTCGCTACTGCTCGGGAACACTGTCCAATTGATCCCTCTGTTCGCTCACGTACTATTTTAAGTGAATCCTTATTATAACATGCACACAAATTTTGGGCACTTGTATTCGACTTAAGTCAGTGTGCCACTGTATCTCGTATACTTACTACTCCCTCCGTCTAGGTGTAATAAGTCATGTTAGAACGTGCAACGGGACCAAGGTGCGTGCGTGTGCGTGTGTGTGTGTGTGTGTGTGTGTGTGTGTGTGTGTGTGTGTTTAACAGCATGTGTGTGTTAGAGAGAGCGACAGATCGACCTACTCCTACAGAGAGATGTTGTCTAGTGTAGTACGATTTTAGCCACGAGAGTCGGTGCATCCTCTCGTTTCCGGGCGTGTCCGGTAGGGACATGTGGACAGCTGCCACGCCCGCTCCTGACAAGCCTGGCCCACCCAAAGCCCCTCCATCGCCCGCGCGCGCTTCCCGCCCGAAACGGTCAGCGCCGCTCCAAAGAATCGGTGCCACATTCATGCCCGGGCAGAGCGGACGCGGCCTCTCACTGGCGCAAGAGTGATGGTTGCTTCGTCCGTCCAACTTCTTGCTGGGTCTATGTGATTTGACGGCTCATTGGTCTTTATTACTGAGGTGGTAGGACTGCTGGATGTCCCACGCTTTCGGCGAAAGGAGGTACTACTACTAGATTACAATTTTCTCCATTCTTACAGCGGAGGCGTGCAAGAGCAGTGAAAACACACAGGCTCAGTGATTACATGGCCCACCTCACACTATCACCGTGCGACACCTAACACTTTACATAGTACTTCCTCCGTTCCTAAATATAACTAGATGAGTCCCCGCGCGTTGCCGCGGAACAGCGGTATATCTCTCTACGCAAAATTATCGATTTCATAGAACTAAAAAAACTCTATAACCGCATGACAAATGTGGTAGCCAATCTAAATAAACTCCCATCGTCATTTAGATCATCCCACGTAAGGAAAAAAGATCAGCCAACTCCTACTGCATAATGGGATTATATTTTTCTTTTTGACATGTTAATGGGACTTAAAAGCTCACTTACATGCATGCTACCGGTGCATGCTTGCATGCAGACATGTTGATGTGATTTAAAACCCACTCACATGCATGTGCCACAGTATTTCTGCATGCTTGGATGTGGCTTAGTGCGGAGCCGCTCAACGTCTAGATCAGACGGCTATTGTGGACTGATTTACTTCATCTAACGGCTACATCAATTTTGATGATGTGGCTCAAGGAGAGGATAGAGAATTCCTAGTAGTGGGAGCTAGCTATTACTAGTAGATAAGTCTTTGTAGAGATTCCACTACATACGGAACAAAATGAATGAATCTACACTTAAAATGCATCTATATACATCTGCATGTGGTTCATGTTGAAATCTCTACAAAGACTTAAAATGCATCTAAATTTGTACAATGCTATGAAGCTTCCAGCTTCTGTTACATGTATCTTGCGTCCAAGGTTGCCCGTTGCAACATTTCATCAAATACAAAGGAGACTAACATGCATGCTATTACATCTCAATGATTGACAGATCATAGCAAATATGTACTCCCTCTGTTCCAAAATAAGTGTCTCAACTTTGTGCAAACTTTAGTACAAAGTTGTACTACTACTAAAGTTGACACTTATTTTGGAACACAGGCAACTAAAGAAAAAAACGATCCATGCAGTCCCTAGCCCTTGAACCGTGAACCCTGACCAGGCTTCAATTTGCTGGCAACGTTCGAGCTTCCTAATAAATGAAGTTTGCAACCTTTTGACCATCGGATCATTTTGTGCAGTTTCACCAAAATCGAGATGAGCATCCCTGTGGCAAAGAAATTGAAGAAGCGTGATTAGAATAAAATTACTGGGACTAGTTGATGAGACATAAACTCATCACAAATATAGTACGTAGAAGCCAGTAGAGGTATGTGCGGGGCAAAGAAGTAGAGAAATATCCACAGGGAGTGATGTGGGCAGCTGGAGCAGTGGTGGAAGCCGGCTGTAAAGGGAGTTGTACCTGAGGGACTTAGCTCAACCTTGAGGAGGGCGGCGGGAGGCGGCAATTGCCCACGTCGCGGCAGTGAGCAAGGGACGAAGGCAACCTCACCGGCTTTGTGAGAGAGAACGGCGGGGACCCCTGATCGGGACGTGCCGACAGTGGGTTTTCGCCGTTGGCGACGGCCACCGCATCTACACTAAGCATCCACCCCTTCCCCAAGCGGACGTGATCCGCTGGGATGTTAGAGATGTGGCCACAGTCGTTTTGTGCAAGAGAGTGTGAAGAGAGCAACCCCAGCAAGCAACCGTGTAGGCTGGCCCGTCCTGACTATGTATATAGTGGAGCGGTTTCCTTTTCTCTGCATATGAACCTATCATATTGCACACGTGCCACTGAAGAAAAAAAATTATTTATAAATGACGCGGAACCTACTACTTGTTCTCCTATAACCTCGCGCTTGGCATCTCCAAAATATTAACCTTGCGATTGGCTCTTCGCCTCTTCGGGGAGTCGAGCAATAATGGTAGTGCAGTATATATCGTTCTGGCTATATGAGACCAAATGAATTGTTGCACGTCCACCCCGTGGGCGAGGGTCGAGGGGCGTGGGAGAGTGCTACATACGGAGCAAAATGAGTGAATCTACACTCTAAAATACTTCTATATACATCAGTGTTTGGAGATTGTACTAGTAGTTCATATTGAAATCTACTAAAGGACATATATATTCCACACAATATGATATAAACTCTATAACCAAGGTAGTAGGGACGAGGAGTAAACGGAGGGGGTAGTAAATTTTTCTCCTCGTCCTGCGAACCACCGCGTGCATGGGCGAGGGAGCGGGCGTAAGGCGGAGCAAGCTTCACCTCATCCTACGAGCCACCGCGCCTGTGGGCGGGGGAGACGGCGTACTAAGCAAGCTTCTCCTCGTTCTGCGAGTTGACGGGACACATCAAAAGTACTCCAGTGTATAGAGCCTTGCCTCTAAGGTAGGCCCCACATGGTTTGCCTCTTTTTTTAACATAACACGTCAAGTCGCAATTTGTTTGTTCACCCGTGGTGGACGATCCTCCCTCCACCAAGTGGACAAACAGTACACGTGCCAAATTACCACGTGGGCTGCCTTTTTCGTACAGAAATGAGCTCCACCGTGTACCCGCGCGGGTGTGGTTGGGAAAGAGACGGGAGTACGTGCGCCGTGCATGCACCTCTTCTCTTCGTGCACGTCCCCCACCTACGTGGGTGTGTGTGAGAGATACAAACCGCGTTCGTGAGTGTTTTTTGTTTTGGGGTGGGGGTGGGGTGGGGGTTGATTTCGTGAATTATTTGTGGGAATATGTGTCGATGACATCTCAAACAAAATTTTGCATGCAATGTGTGTGAAATGGAGGCCTATCCATATCATACATAGTGGGTCGGGCAATCCACGAGAAGAGAGGGAGGGGTCATAGCTATCGATAGAGTCGAAGAGAGGATCAAGTGGGTGGGTGCGAGATCGATGAAGAGAGCCATCAAAATTGTGTGTGTGTGTGTGCAAGTCAAAGATATAGGGCGACTGGCCTACCGGAATGTTAGAGGGCACATGTCAAGTTTGTGTGTGGCAGGGAGACATGACTAGAGCGCTCGATGTATCGGTGTGTGTGGGGGGAGGGGGTGGGGGGAGGGGTAGGCAGAGGCCTAACTATAGAGGTAGAACGACTCATATATGTGTTGAGAAGGAGAGACCCAGCTATGTCTTGGCGGAGATCGGTCGACATCCATACATAACTGAAGGACGGGAAATATGATGGGACAGAGAGAGAGAGGATAGAGAGAGGGAGGGAGAGGGAGGGAGAGGGGTAGAGTGCTGGATGGGTGATGGAGTTGCTTCTCGAAGATGGTGGGAGAGGCCTACTAGACAAACTGAGGGTGGAACTGCAATGTTATCAATAAGAGTGGGGATGTGTTTCTGTGTGTGCCTGTGCGTGATAGATCTGTCGGGACGCATCCATGGATGATGAAGGGGAACCATGTGTTTGGTAAGCAAACCTAACTAGATCGGTAGATGAATTGTTGTTTGTCGGAGGAAGGGAGAGACACAACTAATGAGGTAGATCGATTGACGTGTGGGTAAAAACGAGTTATAAGGACCTAGCTAGCTATATGCATAGCGAGAGATCGGTCGGTGTACGTCCATTTGTTAGAGGCAAATAAGGCCCAGCGAGACGGATAGATAGAGAGAATGGAGCTAGGAGGTGGTGCGAGAGGCCCAACTACTAGCTAGATAGGGGGAGGACTGTGCGGTTGTGAGATCGATGAAAAGAGGGGCGAGAGTTTACACGTGTGTCTGACCGTATGAGAGACACGAGGCAAGGACACATAAAGGAGGAGATTGAAGGTGTGTGTGTATGTTGTAGGCAGGCATCGCTGGAGAGGTTTATCGATCGATGTGTGTCGGAAAGAAGTTGTGGAGACTCTGGGAGAACGACCTAAAGAGAAAAATCAATGTGCCCGGTGGATAGAATGCCGAGGGAGGGGGAGGGCGAGGAGGGCGTGTGCATGCACGACAGAAAGTTAGTGGTAGCTACAAAGGTTAGAGGATTGTGTGGGTGTAAGAGACTAACAAAGATCATAATTTGATATGAAAGCGGATTCATATATTTGAATAGGAGATCATAGTGTTTTAAACATTGCATGCATGAATATAGCGGTGATACACGTGTTGTGCAGATGTTATACCATAATGTGATAATGCATGGCGTTTGCAACTCACAGCTAAATGCCGAACAATCTAAACCATACTATACATCAAACAATCTCACATTTTATTTGAAATTGTGATAATGTGTGGCGTTTGCAGCTTACAACTAAATATCGAACAATCTAAAAAATACTATATATCGAACATTCTCACATTTTATTTGAATTTGTGGTAATGTGTGGTGTTTGCAACTCGCATCTAAATACTTGTAGGCGTAGGGGGCGGGGCACCATACATAATGTGATAAACACATTATACATATGAGACATGGTTTAGATTATGAAGATCTAGCTAGAGCTAGAAATGTAATGTGATTTGAAATCAAAATAAAGTGGATTCAAAAAATCTAGTTCGAGTTCATATAATACACATAGTTCATATGTAACTCGAGACTAATCATGTGGTGTGCTGTGAAGATAATACACAAACGATGGTTTAACTTGACAATAATGATGATTGTAGATCTTATTAAAACAGAGAAACGAATTCAAATGCTTTTACTTCACAACAATCATTACTGTAGATCTTATTCAAATAGAGAAACGAATTCAAATTTAGTTCATATTGAAGCGGTAGTATATACGTTTGGAATGCACTAAAACGTTCATTTGAGTAGTAGGTTGCATGCATTATACACGTAGCAAAATATTAATTGAACATAACATGAATTCAAAGTTTTGAATGACATTTGTAGTGCGCATTGATTTGGTACAGTACACGTTAGGCTTGTCCAGAAATTTCAACCCGTGCCTTGTTAGCCCGAAATATTTAAGATATATCTTTGTCTCGTTGTGCTCCGACAACTCCCTCCATCTCAACCCGCGCCTTGCTATTCCGAAATTACAACGCGCACGAAAACTCCCACCTCCTGTGAAATGCCGCACGCGAAATGCCCGTGGTACCCCTGAACCGAAAGAACTGCCTCAAATCGGTGGGGGTACTTTCGTAACTTACCCCACATTTCGGACAACCGCGTCTCTAAGCCATGGTTCCCCATTGCCATCCCATCCGCCCAACCATTCATACACCGAGGCCGCGAAAACCCGCGACGAAACCCCACACCCTGCTCCGTCCCCCACCCAGCCGGAGCCTCTTCCCCGGCGACGTCGTCCACAGCAACACCTCGACGTCCCTCATCCACCGTACCGGATGATGATCCGTCGTCGATCTCGTCATCCCGCCGGCTCAGCCACCCCGTCCTCCACCTCCAAGGAGCTGCCCCGACGTTCCCCTCGTCTTTCGCGCCACCTCCATTCCCACACCGCCGTCTTCACCTGCACCACCGGAAGAGCATCATCATCACCGTTTCCTCGGATGAAGCTGCGGCCTAATCGGCACCACCAAAGAGGTTTTACACTAATCGCCGCATTTTCTTCTTGATTCGATCTCATGGTGCTACCGGCGCTCGGTCCCGAGCCGACACGGCGCGGCTCCATCCACGGCGACGTCGCCGGCCACTTCCTCCACGGCGTCGCTCCCTCGGCGGCGACATCCACATCAGTAGAAGCTGCTGCTGCTTTAGCTCTCGCTCGCGCTGCTGCTCTACTCTTGCTCTCGGTCCCCTGCCTGGTCTGCTCTTGCTATTGCTCTTGCTCGCGCTGCTACTCTCGCTCTTGCTCTTGCTTGCGATGCTGCTCCGATTTAGCTACACTTCAGTCGACTGAATCGACTTTTGGGTCAGTCGATTTTCAAGGGGTGGGGGCGGCTCGCCGGGGTGAAGGAAGAACCAGCCGCAACGAGGAGGGGGCTCGCCGGAGAGGTACCCCACTATCTATCTTAGGGTTCAGGACGGGGGCAGTGGTCGCCGGCAGTGGCGTGGGGATCGCCGGAGAAAAAGCTCGGCACGGGGGGCCTAGAGGGATGGCCGGGGCGGCGGCGGACCGGCGGTGGCCAGTGTTTTCGGGGCGGGCGGGGTGGCGCACCGCCGGCCGCGGGTGGCGGGGGGCTGCTGTTTGGCCGGTGGTGGCTGGCGGCTCAGGGGGTGGAGGTTGAAGATGAACCGCAGGCCCTTGATTTCGTATCCAACGGCTGCAAAATCGACTGACCAGAGATGAAAAAGTTAGTCGACCGAAGTGTAGCCTCACCTTGCTAGTGCATTCAGTTTCGACAGCAAAATTCAGTTTCGACAGTTAAGTTCAGTTTCGACAGTTAAGTTCAGAGATGAGCGGCTGATGTATTTTACATCTAGCACTTTGTGGTTATGTATTTTACGTCATGTATTGGAGATGCTATTAGAATTCCACTCAGGTTAACGTTGTTCGTTGTCTCTCTTGTCCTGCCTTAGCCTCGGCGTCGTATAGCTCACCGGAGCTGCTCCAACGACGAAACCCTCCATCACAGCAGAGCAGTACCTCGGGCTCCATCTCCAGACGCCTAAGATCTTCTTCCCCTCCTCCTACAGCAAAGTCAGCCGGAGCATCCTTACCGGCCAACCCAATCACGCTGAGATCGACATGGCTTCGCCAAAGAGGTTGTACACTTGTTGCATCTCTTTTTTACTCTCCATGTTATATATATTGTCCACTAAGCACACGGATTTGTTCCTTTAGTGTCTCCTTGAAAGAAAAAACGTAGGAATTTTCATTTTCACTTGTCCTCCTTTTCAAATTCCTATTCATGAAGCACAAGACTAAGAGATAGTAGCATAATAGCATTATAACCGTACATTTTCTTGTGGTTTGACTTAATCTCACCATGCTTCTTTGCATCCTGTGATCTTCCAATTGTTGTGAATAAAACACCCAGATTGGCAGAAATCTTGTGTTTCTAAATTCTCTATTTTGCATGTGCATTCCTATCCTATTCCTGTCTATTTCCTATCCCTGCATTGTTGGAATCCTCCAATTCAAACGAGCCCTTACAGAATTACTTCTCTTACAAATAGTTGTCAAAGAAAACCTTGCGTGGTTTGTCCCGCTCCTGCTACGCCGTCGTCCACCCTAGCTCAGCTGCTCCAACGACAGAAGGGTCCAGCACAGCAGGGATCCGGCCTCCAGACTATCTTTCGCCGCCTTAGATCTTCTTCCCCGCGGCTGGCAGCCATGAAAACTGCATTACCATCATCAACCGAGCAGATGACCTCGAGGACTACACGGGTCTGCAAGAGAGGTCACACTCTTTCGTGTCTGCTTACGTTATGCATCGCTTAATATTACATGCTACTTTATCGTCCTGTTCACCGATTAGACTCTGAGTCAGCTCCAAACTAATGGTCAAACTTGAGTTTTTAAATGGTTGTGGGGTACATATCGGGGCCGCTATCAATAGTATCTATCTACTATCTGGTTAATCTCCGGTGTCTACTATGAGTTTCATGTTGGGTGGGAAACAAACAGTAAAGAAGCCATTATCTGTATTTTTTAACTGAAGCCATTATCTGCCTGCTATTATTGGTTATGGGTCTATCCACAGGTTGCTACCATCACTCTGGATTTCTGCATGCACTCCTTACATAATCTCACTATGTTTTATTCCTATGCATGACAGTTATTGTAAACAATGGAACTGAACATGTAGAGCAAAAGAGACGAGCCTTGCGTGGCAATAAAATTTCATGCAGACGTCGCTCCATGGTAGGCGCAAAGGCAGCCCCCCCTCCACGCATTTCAGATTGTAATCGAGAGGAAGATATCTATTCTGAGGGGGATTCAGAAGGAGAAGACAACTCCTATTTACCCCCTGAGGTCTTCGCTCTAACTTGGCATGCTGATGTTGGTTATATCATGCATATGGTGTCTTGCATTGCTTACTTTATACATCAAATATGTCATCTGCTTAGTTTAGACATCCTTTGTGTGAATGCCATCTGTTTAGTCTATTCATTGTTTATGTGAATTATGCAACGGCATCTTGTTTTGCCAGGCATCATATATGTGAATTTTGCAATGCCATCCTGCTTAGCCAGTCATCTTATATGTAAATTATATCAGGCCATCCTTTTTTTGTTACATATTACATTTTTCAACAATGTTAGTACATTCAACTGCTCTTTGTGTGCATCAGCCATTTGACACGGTGATGGCAAATTCTGGAGTGAAACAAGGTCTTCAGAGCAGACTATGCTATCTGACGAAGCGCATATCTCGCTGGTTACGGATAGCTCCTCAGAGGAGGATTGTCTCGCATTGCTATGCCATTTGATTAGTTTAGACATGCTTTGTGTGAATGCCACCTGTTCAGTGTCTAATTACCATATATGTGAATTATGCATTGCCATCTTGTTGCAAGACATTATATATGTGAATTATACAATCCTATCTTGTTGCAAAGGCATTATATATGTGAATTATGCAATGCCATGCTGTTTAGCCAATCATCATGTATGTGAATTATATCATGCTATCATTTTTTGTATTACGTGTTCCATTTGTCGACAACGTTTGTATATTCAACTACTCTTCCTGTGCATCAGCCATTTGAAGCGGTGATGGAAGTATCTGGAGTGAAAACAAGGTATTCAGAGCAGACAATGATACCTGCTGAAGCAGACATCTTGCTGGTTATAGAGAGCTCCTCGGAGGAGGATTCAGAGACTGATGACCAGTCCTATTTCCCCCCTGAGGTCTATGCTCAAACTTGGCAGGGTTATATTACCCATGTCATGCATGTTGTCTTGCATTTCTTAGTTTTTACATCATATATGGATTGCCATATGCTTACTTGCTTACTATATAAATCATATATTTGAATTATATCATGCCATCATGTTTACATAGTACATACACATCATCTATCTGAATTATGGCATGGCAACCCATTTAATAAAGACATCATATAGTTATATCATCTCATCCTGTTTAGTGTTTACAGTCATCATATTTTGAATTATGGCATTCTATCTGTGAATGTATGTGAATTATGGCATGCCAACCTATTTAATAAACACATTATATAGTTATGTCATGTCATCCTGTTTACATAGTCTCATATTTTGAACTATGTCTTTCCATCTTTTTTAGTTAGCCATCATAATGTCAAATTGTGTCATGCTATCCTGTTTAGTTAGCCATCATATATGTGAAATTGTGTCATGCTATCCTGTTTGGTTAGACAACATAAATATGAATTATTTCATGCCCTCTTTTATTCCCCACTATCCATTGCACCTGTCTATCATACAATGCCTATACTTTCAATTACTTTTCTTGTTTATCAGCCGTTTGAATTGGAGAGCGTGATGGCAGTATCTAAGGGAGTAACAACACGGTCTTCGGAAAAGATAGTGCTACCAGTTGATGCAGATAGAACCACGGTTGTACTTGCCCAAGGACCAGATCCACCACACATAACCCAGACTCTCGCAGATTGTACCCCTACCCAGTTGGACAGAGAACCAGCTACACCCCTTCTAACCCCAACCCCGGCAGATAGTAACCCAGTTCCAGTTGACACAGCACCGTCTCCACCACAGAGCACCCAAACACGAGCAGTTAGTAAGGGAACTGCAGTGCCCAAAGCACGAGGACCACCACTCTGAATCCCAACTCAACGCTTAAAGGAGAAGAAGATTTGTTCTCAGGTCAGGTTCTGTAGCTATGGTTCATACTCCTTTGCTCTTGCATTACTGTATTTACTCATACCAACTATTTTCAAATTTGAAGGATGGAATTGAAACTCCAATGGCGCAACAGGTATGTTTTAAACCTGTTTCTTTAACTGGTTTGCTGTTGTAACTTGCTCTATGTTGATTTCAGTTTCAATTGAATAAAAGTTATGTTCTCATGTCATGCATATTACAAGTGTTATTATTGCTCTATAGTTACCCACACTTATATTCTGTCTATTCTGCTTTGTCTTGAACAAATATTATTTGAACTGTGTCTCTATCTTGATTTGCCAACAAAAACTAGAATGATATAGACCATAAAGTGACCATGGTACATAGATATATGTTTGTTTCATGTTGTTATCTTGTCCACTTTACTACTGAACTCATTTACCAAAATGAGTTTCATATACAACATGGTAAACATGTGATGTGTCTACTTGCTTCTCTTTTAGAATGCGGACAAAATATTGGAGAACAGTACCGCGTTATCCAATGGTAAAGGAAGTAATGCAGATAAGGTTCAAGATAGTGAGACATCCCTGTTGGTCTCCAAGAAAGCTGATAAAAACTATCTTGACGACAGTGAGGGAACCCAAAAGTCCTGTCTTGATGTAGTGTTCGAGTTACTGGCCACTACTGCTGGCACAAGCTCTTCGAACTCGCTGCCTGAATCAGTTCGTCTTCTTGAGTCTCAACTTCAAGTTGAAAGACATCAATCAGATGTGCTGCGACAGGAAGCTGAAGGACTGAGGAAGTCCCTGCAGAATTCAGATGCATATTTTCTGGTGCAACAGCAAGCGCTGGAGGATTTAAGCGCCAAACAAGAGAAAGTTAATAAGCTTGCTAAGCATCTTGCCAGCATTATGGGTACCCAGGATATTGTTTCTTGAGATCTTCTGAAGTGGTTTCAGTTCTGGATTTGTTTTGCTGCGGCGTTTATTTGCGCTGGTCGCCAACTTTGACAACCAGTGTATATGATATGCTGCTTTGTTCCCTATATTTGCACTGGTGGCGAACTTTGATGCCCAGTGGATGTAATATGTGTAATAGCCGTGATAGCCTAGCGTTAGTTGCTTGCTTATTTATTTCCTAGTTGTCTTGTTTATTTGTTTGCTTGTAGTCATTGCAGTTCTTTTTCCGCGGTTAGCTAGTGGCTGCAATAACCTATTTTTTAAAACTAGGCCATAATAACCATGGGCTAATATTTATTGTAGTGACACTGGGCCTCTTACTGGCCATAGAAACAGTGGGCCTTCTACGGGCCGTAGAAACAATGGGCCTTCTACGGGCCGTAGAAACAATGGGCCTTCTGCGGGCCGTATCATCAATGGGCCTTATACGGGCCGTATGATCGATTGGCCAAACATGGGCCAAACAGACCGCATTATGGCCGTAAACGGGCTAGAGTTGGAATCGTCCGTTCATGGGCCGACCATAACGGGCCATCGTTAATAGGCCGTATTTGATGCCGCTATGAAAATGGCCCAACGTATTAACGGACCACAAACGGGCCGACTGTAACCACGGGCTGAATTTGGCCCACAAGCAGAAAATTACAGTAACGGGCTGTAAGTAAACGAATGCTGGAAATGAGCCCAAGAATAAATGGGCTCTGAGAAGGCTGAAAGATAACATGGGCTGGAAACGGCCCAACGGAATAACGGGCCGTTAATGGGTATAAAGTGATACACTGTTCATTACGGGCCAGTTTCACCACGGTCCGTTAATGGGTGTAAAGTGATACACTGTTCATTACGGGCCAGTTTCACCACGGGCCGTTAATAGGCCAAGAGTTACATAGGGCCTCATATGGGCCGAAAGACGTCATGGGCCATACATGGGCCAGAAGGGAAAACGGGCTGGAATCATATTGGATGGCCCAGATGACGCTACTGGGCCTAATTCGGATAGGGCGTAACGGGCCTTGGGTTAGCGGGCTGTAAATGGGCTATATGCGAACAGGCCGTTAACAGGCTTTCCATGGGCCTGCCCGCCACCTTTTGACCAAGTCAAACGGGCCAGCCTTTTCACAGGAATGGGCCTCTATTGGGTCGTGCCACGTGTCGACGTATCATAGGCGCCTTCTGTCCAATGAGTGGATGACATCTGTCCCAACGATGAGCCGACACGTGTTTCCTCCAGCCAATGATGATTTTACACGTGGAAAATCCCCATTGGTCGGGGCTGTTAACGGGTTATCGGATCCAAAACCCGACCCGATAGCTTAACGGCGTTCCGTTACGGTGGATGCCACGTGTCGGTCACCCTTGACAAAAGCACTTCTGTGACGCGCGATTTATCGTCATGGAAGTGGACACTTCTGTGATGATAATTTTCTAATGTCATGGAACACTTCTACGACAGCACAGGTATGACTATCTTGATTCTATCATAAATTTGTCATGGATGTACATGCATGACAAAAAACGTGACCTACTATGACAAACACGTATCATCACGGAAGTGTATTTATTTTGTAGTGACTCAAATTGCTAACCCCTCGTGTTTTTCATTTCATGGTCACTAGTAGAAACAGAGGCTTCCATACGCCCCCATTAGTCCCTAAAATAATCGAACCGCGACCAAAGGGGTCTTTAGTCGCGGTTCGGGAGGAGACCCGCGACCAACTATCTGGGCCCAGCGCGCTCGGTCGACAGCTGGCGGACGGGAGGGGCTTTAGTCCCGGTTAGCCTGGCCACCCGGGACTAAAGGTCCTCAGGCTGGCCCGAAGGCCTTTAGTTGCGGTTGGCCAGGCCAACCGGGACTAAAGGCCCATCCCTATATATAGGACTCAGCTCACTTCACTTAGCCACAATTCAGAAGGGGGGTGGTGGGTTTGCTTTTGGTTCCTCCTATGCACACAAGGTGTTCGATGAAATGCCCGAGAGCATGAAACAAACATGATATGAAGTGTCCGAGCCACACTTGAGCTTTCTCATTTATTTTTCCTCCGCGATCGCGGTTAGCAACTTGAACCTTTCATGTGTCATTGATAAAATATGCATGTGTGTAGTTCATTGTTTAATTTGTATTATTTCTAGCTAGTTAGTTTAACAAATGCATGATGGTTAATTATATACTTTATATAATAATAATGCAGATGAATCGGCAATGGATGTACGGTCCCCGACTCTCCGGCGAGTTCACTACGGATTTGAAAGATTTCCTCGTAGTGGCAAATGCGAACAAGCAGCGAGGTTTTATTATCTGTCCATGTGCTGTCTGTAAGAATCAGAAGGGTTACTCCTCCTCAAGAGACGTTCACATGCACCTGCTTCGGCACGGTTTCATGCGAAGCTATAATTGTTGGACCAAGCATGGAGAAAGAGGGGTTAGAATGGAAGAAGATGAAGAAGGGGATGATATCGATGACAACTATCATGATCATTTCGGTGATACTTTCATGGAGGATGATGCTGAAGGTGGGGAAGGGTTAGGTGAAGGTGAAGAAGAGGCACATGATGAGCCCGCTGATGATCTTGGTCGGACCATTGCTGATGCACGGAGACGCTGCGAAACTGACAAGGAGAGGGAGAATTTGGATCGCATGTTAGAGGATCACAAAAAGTCGTTGTACCCAGGATGCGATAATAGTCTGAAAAAGCTGGGCTGCACACTGGATTTGCTAAAATGGAAGGCACAGGAAGGTGTAGCTGACTCATCATTTGAAAATTTGCTAAAAATGTTGAAGAATATGTTTCCGAAGAATAACGAGTTGCCCGCCAGTACGTACGAAGCAAAGAAGGTTGTCTGCCCTCTAGGTTTAGAGGTTCTGAAGATACATGCATGCATTAACGACTGCATCCTCTACCGCGGTGAATACGAGAATTTGAATGAATGCCCTGTATGCACTGCATTGCGTTATAAGGTCAGAGGCGATGACCCTGGTGACGATGTTGAGGGCGAGAAACCCAGGAAGAGGGTTCCCGCCTAGGTGATGTGGTATGCTCCTATAATACCATAGTTGAAACGTCTGTTCAGGAACAAAAAGCATGCCAAGTCGTTGCGATGGCACAAAGAGGACCGTAAGTCCGACGGGGAGTTGAGACACACCGCTGATGGAACGCAATGGAGAAAAAACGACAGAGTGTTCAAAGATTTTGCAGCTGACGCAAGGAACATAAGATTTGTTCTAAGTACTGATGGCATGAATCCTTTTGGCGAGCAGAGCTCCAGCCATAGCACCTGGCCCGTGACTCTATGCATCTACAACCTTCCTCCTTGGTTGTGCATGAAGCGGAAGTTCATTATGATGCCAGTGCTCATCCAAGGTCCAAAGCAACCCGGGAACGACATCGATGTGTACCTAAGGCCATTAGTTGATGAACTTTTACAGTTGTGGAGCAGACCTGGTGTACGTGTCTGGGATGAGCACAAAGAAGAGGAATTTGACCTACGAGCGTTGCTTTTTGTAACCATCAACGATTGGCCTGCTCTCAGTAACCTTTCGAGACAGACAAATAAGGGATACAATGCATGCACGCACTGCTTACATGAGACTGAAAGTGTACGTTTGGGTAATTGTAAGAAGAACGTGTACCTGGGTCATCGTCGATTTCTTCCCCGAAATCATAACGTAAGAAAGAAAGGCAAGCATTTCAACGGCAAGGCAGATCACCGGCCGAAGCCTGCGGAACGTACTGGTGCTGAGATATTTGATATGGTCAAGGATTTGAAAGTCATCTTTGGAAAGGGTCCTGGCGGACAATCAGTTCCGCGGGGAGTTGACAGGCACGCACCCATGTGGAAGAAGAAATCTATATTTTGGGAGCTAGAATATTGGAAAGTCCTAGATGTCCGCTCTGCAATCGACGTGATGCATGTTACGAAGAATATTTGCGTGAACCTGCTAAGCTTCTTGGGCATGTATGGGAAGACAAATGATACAAAGGAAGCACGGCAGGACCAGCAACTTTTTAAAGACCCAGATGACCGGCATCCGTAATGGTTTCAAGGTCGTGCCAGCTACGCTCTTACCAAAGAAGAGAAGGTCATTTTTTTGAATGCCTGAGCAGTATGAAGGTCCCGTCTGGCTTCTCGTCGAATATAAAGGGAATAATAAACATGGCGGACAAAAAGTTCCAAAACCTGAAGTCTCACGACTGCCACGTGATTATGACGCAATTGCTTCCGATTGCTTTGAGGGGGCTCCTACCGGAAAATGTTCGAGTAGCCATTGTGAAGCTATGTGCATTCCTCAATGCAATCTCTCAGAAGGTAATCAATCCAGAAGATCTACCACGGTTATAGAACGATGTGGTCCAATGCCTTGTTAGTTTCGAGTTGGTGTTCCCACCATCCTTCTTCGATATTATGACGCACCTCCTGCTCCACCTAGTCGAAGAGATTTCCATTCTCGGTCCTGTATTTCTACACAATATGTTCCCCTTTGAGAGGTTCATGGGAGTATTAAAGAAATATGTTCGTAACCGTGCTAGGCCAGAAGGAAGCATCGTCAAGGGCTATGGAAATGAGGAGGTAATTGAGTTCTGTATTGACTATGTTCCTGACCTTAAGCCGATTGGTATTCCTCAATCGCGGCACGAGGGGAGACTAAGTGGAAAAGGCACGATCGGAAGGAAATCAACGATATGTATGGACGGTCATTCTATGACTGAAGCACACCACATAGTTCTACAAAATTCCAGCTTGGTGGCTCCGTACTTCGAGCCACACAAGAATATTTTACGCTCGGACAACCCGGGGAAGCCTGAATCCTGGAAGGCCCACATGGAGACTTTCGGCAGTTGGTTGCGAAAACATTTAATGAATGACAATGATGTTGGAGATCAGCTGTACATGTTGGCCAAGACACCATCTTCGACTATAACGACTTTCCAAGGGTACGAGATAAATGGGAATACATTTTACACCATCGCCCAAGATAAAAAGAGCACCAACCAAAACAGTGGTGTCCGCTTTGATGCAGCAACCGAGAATGGGCAAAAGGTCACATATTATGGTTACATAGAGGAGATATGGGAACTTGACTATGGACCCTCCTTTAAGGTCCCTTTGTTCCGGTGCAAATGGTTCAAGCTAACAGGAGGTGGGGTAAAGGTGGACGAGCAATACGGAATGACAATGGTGGATTTCAACAATCTTGGTTACCTTGACGAACCATTCGTCCTTGCCAAAGATGTCGCTCAGGTTTTTTATTTGAAGGACATGAGTAGCAAACCGAGGAAACCGAAAGATAAGAAAACGATCAGTACATCATGCGATGATCCAAAGTGCCACATTGTTCTTTCAGGGAAAAGAAACATCGTGGGAGTGGAGGACAAGACAGACATGTCAGAAGATTATAATATGTTTGGTGAAATTCCGCCCTTCAAAGTGAACACTGACCCAAGCATTAAGTTAAATGATGAGGATGCTCCATGGATACGGCACAATCGTAAGCAAGCAGGGACACAAGGGAAGAATTGATGTGTAATAATTTATTGTACCAAACTTTGTTGAATGGATCATGTGAATTAAAACGTACGATGGCGAATCCGGATGATTTGTATTTGGTCGATGAACTGAATGATGTATCAAACCTTTTGTCAAACCTTCAAGGGATCGAGGATGTAGAACAAAACAATCGGTCTGAATTTTTAAAATGAATTAGTTTTATTTTTCTGGATTTTTTATATATTATTTGTATTTTTAAGATTTTAAAATGAATTAGTTTTATTTTTCTAAATTTTTTGATATATTATTTGTATTTTTAAGATTTTAAAATGAATTAGTTTTATTTTTCTTAATTATTTGATATATTATTTGTATTTTTAAGATTTTAAAATGAATTAGTTTTATTTTATTGAATTTTTTGATATATTATTTCTATTTTTAAGATTTTAAAATGAATTAGTTTTATTTTTCTGAATTTTTGATATATTATTTGTATTTTTAAGATTTAAAATGAATTAGTTTCATTTTATTGAATTTTTTGATATATTATTTCTATTTTTAAGATTTTAAAATGAATTAGTTTTATTTTTCTGAATTTTTTGATATATTGTTTGTATTTTTAAGATTTTCAAATGAAAAGTATATGAAAAAGGACCTTTAGTCGCGGTTCGTGACACGAACCGCGACTAAAGGCTCTTTCCGCGCGGGAACGAAGCGGCGCGAAAGAACCTTTTAGTCGCGGTTGGTGTCCCCAACCGGGACTAAAGGTCACCTTTAGTCGCGGTTGGTGTCCCCAACCAGGACTAATGCTCTGTCTATATATACGGCACTTAGTAAATTTTCCCCCACCTCCCATTCTCCTCTCGACGCCGACGCCCTGCCCCGACGCCGATCGACGCCGACGCCCTGCCCCGACGCCGACGCCCTGCCCCCAGTGAGCTCCGCCGCCCCTAGTGAGCTCTGCCCCCACTTCCCCTGCCCTACGCCGCCGCCCTTGCCCTCCACTACCGCCGCCGCCCCTGCCCTGCCCTGCGCCGCCGCCGCCACCGCCGCGCCTGCCCTGCCCTGCGCGCCGCCACCGCCGCCACTGCTGCCCCTACCCCTGCGCGCTGCCGCTGCCACCGCTGCCCCTGCCCCTGCCCTGCCCTGCGCGCCGCCGCCACCGCTGCCCCTGCCCCTGCGCGCTGCCTCCGCCGCCCGCCACCGCCTGCCTGCCGTCCTCCGCCTCCCGCCGCCGCCTGCCGTCCTCCGCCGCCCGCCGCCGCCTGCCGTCAACAAACGGAAAGAGAGAGCAGAGAGGAAAAAAGAAAAGGAAAAAGAAAAGGAAAAAAGAAAAGGAAAGAGAGAGCAGAGAGGAAAAAGAAAAGGAAAAAGAAATGGAAAAAGAAAAGGAAATTTATTTGGGAATAATTGTATAAAAGAAAAAGAAAAGGAAAAAAGAAAAGGAAAGAGAGAGCAGAGAGGAAAAATAAAAGGAAAAAAATGGAAAAAGAAAAGGAAAAAGAAAAGGAAATTTATTTGGGAATAATTGTATAAAGGAAAAAGAAAAGGAAAAGGAAAGGAAATTTATTTGGGAATAATTGTATAAAGGAAAAAAGAAAAGGAAAAGAAAAGGAAAAAGAAAAGGAAAGAGAGAGCAGAGAGGAAAAAGAAAAGGAAAAAAGAAAAGGAAATTTATTTGGGAATAATTGTATAAAGGAAAAAGAAAAGGAAAAGAAAAGGAAAGAGAGAGCAGAGAGGAAAAAGAAAAGGAAAAACATCAATTTTATTTTTTAATAGCTCTTAATCATTCAACCATAGCTGCTCCTCCTCTATGTCCCCTTAATCTTATTTTTTAATTCCTTTATACTTAATTAATTTTTACTACATGCAGGAGTGACATATGGCGGACGATAGAGCCGAGCCGCTTAGGGATCCGGAGGCTGAACGTTATTTAATGGGCATCATGAACAACGAGATTCCTTATGTGCCGGGCTCAGAATATGAGCAAGAAGAGGATGTAGTCTCTTCTTTTCTGAACCTGGACGGTGGAACAGACATTGTCGATGATCAAGAAGGTGAAGGAACGGACATTGTCGACGGAGGTCAACTGTCAACAAACGACGATCTCGAATTGCATGTAGCAACCACCTCCGGCGAGGTATATATATACATTGAGCCTCTCGTGATACAAACTTACTGAAATGTGAATACATATGTATTAACGCGCGCGACTCTCTTTCTTTTTTTAGCCCTCGGCCGGATCGAGTACGACAAAGCGTGGCAAATCCAAGGCGATGAAAACAGGAGAAACATATGCCAATGATTTTGTCAGTGAAACCGGCAAGCCCCTACAGCACACCTCAAAGTTTATCAACCAATGCGGAGTCGTTGTTAGAGACAACGTCCCGATCACCGTCCAGGAATGGAAGGAGCCAAAGAAGGCACGTCTTGGTTTCAGTTCTGTCGACAAGAGAACGAAAAAGGATTGCTGGAGAAAGCTTATGGAACATTTCATTCTACCTCCGGAATACAACAAAGTCGATGAATTCGGTAACGAGGTTCCGGGTGGACGTGAGAGGAGGAGGCTAGTTAAAGAGTTCGCTCTTCCGAAGATGGGCGAAGCATTCCGGAACTTCAAGAAAAATTTAACCCGTGACTATGTCAACAAGGGCAAGACTCCGGATTTCAATGGACAACATGAGAAACTGAAAGATGATTGGCCAGAATTTCAAAGGCAAAAGAAATCGGAGCATTCAAGGAAATATCGAAAAAAATAAGGATAATGCGAGTAAGAAAAAGTTCCATCATATTATGGGGCCAGGAGGATACCGCCTTTCGGAGCCTAAGTGGCAGAAGATGGAGGAGGACCTGAGGGTGCGAGGAATCCCTCTAGGTACAGAGGATGGGAGCCAAGGGCCAAAAGCTGGTGGTACGGGCATGGGGGATCGCTAGACCCGGAGACAGGGGTGTGTGTTCACCGGAAGAAAAAGTTTCCTCCCACCCAAGCCCTTATTGACGCAATGACCCAAGCTCAAGAGGGCTTGATCAAGTTCAACAGAGAGAAAGACGCACTGACAACAGCCCTCGGGAATGATGAACACGGAGGACGTGTACGAGGCAAAGGCAAAATTCCGTGGAAAGTAGGGTTTTCCCAGGACAATGACCCGTACTGTTACAGAAGCCGTAAGAGAAAGACGGACCGGGATGCAGATTTTTTGGCGAAGTTTGCATCGGAACTCCATGAGTTGAAGCAGACCGTGCATGAACTAGTAAAAGAAAAATCGGCTGCAGGGCCGCATGAAGATCATGAAGCGGATCGCGGAAGCCAGCAGCGGAGAAGCAGCGTGGCTTCCACGGATGCCCCGCCTGGTGCTAATGCACCGATGATCGAGATTCGTGCACCGGAGCCTCACTACCCCGTGGATGATGTAAAGGAGATGAAAGAATGTGATCTGCATTATCCCGTGGGGAACGTTTCCACGAAGGTAGCTACCGGCAGTGCTTTACCCTATACACCTGGAGCACTCCACCACAACAACCCCATTGCATATGGCTATGCTCGTGTCACGGTGGAAGACATAGTCCAAGAGTTTGAGGACCTGGAGATTGACAAAGCTACACCCGAAGGGGAGAGAAGACTTGCAGATGTCAAGCGCTAGATCATTCTATGGAAAAAGAAGTACATAGTGTTTCCAGGCGAGGCGCCAAGGCTAACAAGTCCACCCCCCTCCGATGGTGGTGGTGGTGGTGGTGGTGGCGGTGGTGGTGGTGGTGGTGGTTCACCTACACCTCCTTCACGCCATTCGACGCCGTCCCCCGATCCACAACCTCCGGCGGGTAAGCAGTCGCCGCCCCCCAATCCTCCTCCGGCGGGTACGACGCCCCCCAATCCTCCTCCGGCGGGTACGACGCCCCCCAATCCACCTCCGGCGAAGAAGCAGAAGCAGGCGGACAGCAAGGAAACCCGCTCCTGGACTATTAACCCGGACCCTTATGTACCTAAGACCACAAGGGTACCGGAGCCATCACTGAAGCCTCTCCTCCCAAGGCCTTGGGAACTTAGTGAAGCTGAAACCAAATTGGCCGCGTCTGCTCATTATGAGAAATGGAAGGCGGATACGAAGGCGAAAAAAGAGCCTGAGCCCAAGCAAGTATTCACTGAGAAGCAAAAGAAGTGGGCTAAGGATTTTTTGATGACACCGTCCCAAGCCGAGCTGAATATGCCTGACGACTATGGACATGAACTTCGTAGGCAAGCAAAAATATTGAAGGAGGAGAAAGAAGAAAGTAAAAAAAGCGGGAAACAAGTTGACCAGCTCGGGATGCAGAATAAACAATCGATCCCCCCGCTCATAGTGAAAGCCGGTCCGGAAGAGGACCCCGAGATCATAGCAGCTGCGGCAACACTTGGATTGACTGTAGCGAGTGCCATGAAACAAGCGTCCGAGATGGGTTTGACTCTTCGTGCCTTCTTAGGCCTTGAGGATGCGCCAGTATGTGAGATAGCATTACAATATGTGCGGAATGGGCCTCTCGTCGAGCCTGCGCGGGAAAATAGTCTACCACCACAAATGCGAAATCTGCTACGTTGGTACAAGCAATTCATAACATGGGCCGACAAAGAATATATTTATGCGGATGTTACAGAGGAGCATCACACCAAACGGTACTCTGTACAAGTTCATATGAGTGAATTGTTCTAGTTGTTCAATCTGCGCGAGCTCGACAAATCTATCCTGAGTTGCTACGTTCTGTAAGTGATTTATTTCTACCTCATCTCGTTATTCATTGCCTGCACTATATATATATATATATATATATATATATATATTGTCCTAACTATATTGTTGCGTACGCTATTATGCAGATTGAAGATTTGGGAATGCAAAATAAGAAACATCCATGATGTTGGGTTCATTGACCCACATATCGTTAATGGACATGTGTTACAAAATCACCCCGAAGACATGCAGAAAGACTTGTACAAGTTTCTTAGAAAGCATCAACTCAAAAGTCATATTCTATTTCCTTACCATTTTGGGTGAGTGTTTCTCTCTTGTGCCCATTCTCTTTTGTTTACTCCATGCATGGTATGTCTAATCGATGAGTTATGCATGACTGTGCATGTAACGTGTCCGCAAGTTCCACTGGATTCTGCTAAATATTGAACTTCACACCTCCAGAGTTCTAATCATGGACTCTATGGATTCGGATCCAAAGCGTTGGGCCGACATGAGAAAACTGCTGCAAAAGTAATTATTTTCAATCATTTGAGCTCTATATCGATCGGTCTCTTTCGTTCATTTCCTAATATCAAGTAACTAATAACTCCCTTGTTCATTTAATTTTCTTTGCCCTGTAGGGTTTGGAGACGGTTCTCAGAAGAAATTGTCGGTGAATTCAAACATGAGCTAGATTTTAGAAGGTTAGTTAATGTGGATAAGCAGCCACCGGGGACCAATCTATGTGGATATTATGTTTGTGAGAACATCCGGAGACACACCTTTGAGCGGAAGGCATCGGATAGCGTGCGGAAGGCGACGGATAACTTGCGGAGGAGGCTTAGTCCAGAAGCTCGCTTCCGACCAATTCAAGATGAATTAGCAGGATTTCTCATGAGGGAAGTCATCAATCCTAAAGGAGAACACTATACCGAGGACGAAGAAATTTATATGCATACCCGAGATTGAAACTTGTTCGAAGTTGTATATGGTCATCCATCCTAATTGTGTATGGAAACTTGTTCGAAGTTGTATATGGTCACCCGAGATTGAATATATATTATATATTCCTCTTGAATTCTTCTTGTTTGAAATTTCATATGCATGTATATAGTAGCGTAGAATATGTGTACTGAAACTTCATCAAAATTAAAATAAAACACAAAATAAAATATAAAAGAAATAAAACACTACAAATTAAAAAGAAACCAGGTTTAGGGGGGCTAAAACCCTAAACCTGCGGAGGAGGCCTTTAGTCCCGGTTAGCCACGAGAACCGGGACTAAAGGTCCTCCGCCCCGACGGACTCCTGGCGCCAACGTGGACGGGCCTTTAGTCGCGGTTCGTAAGAGGCGTGACTAAAGGGGGGGGGGCCTTTAGTCGCGCATATTTAGTCCCGGTTGCACAGCCGGGATTAATGGCCTTTGCGAACCGGGACTAAAGGCCCATTTTCTACCAGTGGGTTAAACAGAGCCATATCGCATTGGAGCTATTGTTGGCTTCAAAGACGTCGCATCACAGCCATTCATTCGAACTACGTCGCACTCCTTCCAATTCGCTTCAAAGACGTCGCACAGGAGTTATTGGCCCGCGCAAGTTCTCATAGTAGGGGTAACATAAGTGGTATCATGCACTTGGGACTCACAAACATGCTTATGTGGCAAACAATTAAAGAAGAGAGAGAGAGCGTTATAGTAACATATGTAGATACCGTATCATAATTAATGATATGCTACTATGTGTCTTGCATGGCAATAAATGAGACCATATATGATACTAATCTATGATATTATGCACTATAGATGCAGTATCATACATGATACTAGTGTATGATACTCCCCACTATGACTAGCCTTAGAGTACGTGGCCAGCTGCTACGTATCGATACATATATACATGCATTACATGCTTGGTGACGCATGCATTTGGAGCAGCCATTCGGATGTACGTGCTTCTCCAGCCAGCCTAGAACTAGAAGTCATGCAAATGATTGCACAGAAAGATCACGTGCATGTGCATTTATCAGTCAAGGTCGTCCATGACCACCTGTTTTTCAGGGATCTGCTTTGATTGATCTAAATAGGCGTTTTGGGGTCATCCAGCTCTTACATGACTCAAATTGATGATGATTAAGAGGGAGGTAAATTTTGTGGCTCTTGAGTTAGCGAAATTTGCTCCAATGTTAAAATTGAGAGTGTGTTAGTACTGGGTGGTATGTTGGCGCACGCGGGGAGTTGGTTCTTTCTGATTGTAAGAATATTTCTTGAGTAATATATGTGGTTTCGAAAAAAAATAGGGTGTATTAGTTTATCCTAAGTCAAATTATTGTAAAGGTTGCCAAATTGAGAGAGTAAATATTAACAGCTAATATACCTTAATAATAATATATTTGATGATGAATGTAATGATATTAATTGGGTATTATAGTTGTATATAATTTTTCTGTGAACTTGATCAAAATTTACAAAGTTTGGCTAACAAAATTGACATGCACTATATTTTAATATAGAGGGAGTAATGTTTATTATCTTATAGTTTAGGTGTGTATCTATGAAAAGCTATTCCTTAACCTTTTCTACTAGTACGTCTTTTTGGTCGTGTTGTAATGTTCATATTATCTTTTTGCTTAGGTGTATAACCACATCAAAAAGGGATTGTCTAACCTCTTCTACATGCAATGTCACATGTAACATGGCACGTGCAAATGACATCTACTACATAGAATCACCATTAAGCTTAGCATCTCGAACATGGAATGACACATGCAACATGCAACAATTCACATGTGCCATACCATTAAATGGACAAAAGATCATGTGCATGCAGACACTAAATGCCCAATTCTTACTCGGTAGGTTCAGCATTTTCGTGCGCAAGGTTAGCATAGGTAGCTAGAGAGCAATAAAGAGTTAGGCAGAATTCAACTTTTGTTTTCCCGATTCTTTAATTAAGGGCTTTATTTATTGCTCATGAGGATTATAAGAGATATAAATACAATCATGAAAGATGGGAGGAATAAATTTCATCCAGAGACACCTCCTTCTATCGTCAGAAGCTTGCTTTGAGCACCTATGTGGCAGCCTCATTGGCTTCAAACCTAACATGTACCAAAGCAAAGCTCTCAAAGTCCATACTCAAATATGTGATTTCATGACAGATAGATGCCATGTCCTCTCTTTCATAACAACTAGAGTTCCACAAATTAAGCAGAATCTAGGTGTCACTTTTCACTATAATGCAATGGAAGCACACATCAATAGCCAGCTTGACACCATCTCGCATTGCAATTCTTCAACACTGCAAAGAGGAAGCCGAACAGAAGCCCCCGAGCTCAGATTTGCAAGAGGAAAGTCCACTTTACAGTCCTGGACTTGCCACTCGGTTTAGTATTCAACTCTCAACTCCAAAGTCTGTGGTCCCACACCCTCGACTTGCCACTTGGTTTAGAAATCACGTGGAGGCGGACAAGTTCACTTCCTGGGTCTCAGGAGGTGGAGATTACGGAGGCGGAGCTGGAGAGCGCCGAGGCGGAACTGGAGAAGACGAAGCTTCAGTTCTCGGGACTCCTGGGCCGACACGGGGAACGGGTACCGGCGACCATTTAGATTAGGTATTAGGTATACCTCCAGAGCCAGACTAGCACCGCTTAGTTGATGTAAATGGAATGAAATTCATCATATTTAGATTAAATCCGGCCGTGCTTGAACGAACTTCGTCCGGTCGGTTCAAACTGTTGTTAAAATGTATGCGGCTATTGTTGGATGGCGACTTTCCCCATCCATGTCCGCGGACTAGTCCCGGTCCGCAGACGAATGGGGGAAACATTTACGGGTCGCCCTTGGAGATGCCCTTACAAACTAAATTTGACATGCACGCGCCAACATAAATTACCTTAAAAAAATCCGATTTACCATACTTGAATATCTCATGTCAGATTTTTAACTTTACCGTCAAAAAAGTGTACGATAATAAAAATCACAAGTCCTCATTTTTATATATAGAGCTACCTACGTCTTTATTTGTCTTGACCACACGTCCACATTTACGAAGAGATAATATAAACCTCAGATAACGATGCGCGAGTTCCTTAGAGTACGTGGTCTGCTACATATCCATACATATATACATTCAGCTTGGTGACGCATGCATTTGGACCATCCATTCAGCCAGGCTAGAAGCCATGCAAGTGCATGCATGTGCATGCGCCCATCCTGTGATCCTATTACAAACGATTGCTCGTAGTAATATGTGTCTGCACGTGTATGCATGTGCATTTATCAGTCAAGGGCGTCCATGACCACCTATTTTTCAGGGATCTGGTTTGATTGATCTGAGAGAGGCGTTTGGGGGTCATCCAGCTCTTACAGCATCTACAGCCGGCCCTTTTATTTTCTTCCCAAATGTTCGTAATGTCTGCCTGGTAAAAAAAAATTGATCCAACAAGACCCCTCACTTAGTCCCTAAATATCGAGACTGACTAGCACCCCTCAATCGGGACCAAATGTAGGGACGATATGAGGGCGACCGGACGTGACCGGGCACCCCGCTCCAGGTCATAGCGGTCCCACCTGCAGCCACCCGAAGCTCCTTCCTCTCTCATCTCTGCACATCGTGAAGGATGCAACGGCGTTGCAAGTTGGCGTGCTTCTGCTCCGGCGCGCGCGTCGGAGAGGAGCTGGTTTTTAGTTTCACCTCGCCACGCGAAGCGGACGCCGACCAGCTTAAATAGCCGCCACTGGTAGAAAATGGGCCTTTAGTCCCGGTTCGCAAAGGCCATTAATCCCGGCTGTGCAACCGGGACTAAATATGCGCGACTAAAGGCCCCCCCTTTAGTCGCGCCTCTTACGAACCGCGACTAAAGGCCCGTCCACGTGGGCGCCAGGAGTCCGTCGGGGCGGAGGACCTTTAGTCCCGGTTCTCGTGGCTAACCGGGACTAAAGGCCTCCTCCGCAGGTTTAGGGTTTTAGCCCCCCTAAACCTGGTTTCTTTTTAATTTGTAGTGTTTTATTTCTTTTATATTCTATTTTGTGTTTTATTTTAATTTTGATGAAGTTTCAGTACACATATTCTACGCTACTATATACATGCATATGAAATTTCAAACAAGAAGAATTCAAGAGGAATATATAATATATATTCAATCTCGGGTGACCATATACAACTTCGAACAAGTTTCCATACACAATTAGGATGGATGACCATATACAACTTCGAACAAGTTTCAATCTCGGGTATGCATATAAATTTCTTCGTCCTCGGTATAGTGTTCTCCTTTAGGATTGATGACTTCCCTCATGAGAAATCCTGCTAATTCATCTTGAATTGGTCGGAAGCGAGCTTCTGGACTAAGCCTCCTCTGCAAGTTATCCGTCGCCTTCCGCACGCTATCCGATGCCTTCCGCTCAGAGGTGTGTCTCCGGATGTTCTCACAAACATAGTATCCACATAGATTGGTCCCCGGTGGCTGCTTATCCACATTAACTAACCTTCTAAAATCTAGCTCATGTTTGAATTCACCGACAATTTCTTCTGAGAACCGTCTCCAAACCCTACAGGGCAAAGAAAATTAAATGAACAAGGGAGTTATTAGTTACTTGATATTAGGAAATGAACGAAAGAGACCGATCGATATAGAGCTCAAATGATTGAAAATAATTACTTTTGCAGCATTTTTCTCATGTCGGCCCAACGCTTTGGATCCGAATCCATAGAGTCCATGATTAGAACTCTGGAGGTGTGAAGTTCAATATTTAGCAGAATCCAGTGGAACCTGCGGACACGTTACATGCACAGTCATGCATAACTCATCGATTAGACATACCATGCATGGAGTAAACAAAAGAGAATGGGCACAAGAGAGAAACACTCACCCAAAATGGTAAGGGAATAGAATATGACTTTTGAGTTGATGCTTTCTAAGAAACTTGTACAAGTCTTTCTCCACGTCTTCGGGGTGATTTTGTAACACATGTCCATTAACGATATGTGGGTCAATGAACCCAACATCATGGATGTTTCTTATTTTGCATTCCCGAATCTTCAATCTGCATAATAGCGTACGCAACAATATAGTTAGGACAATATATATATATATATATATATATATATATATATATATATATATATATATATATAGTGCAGGCAATGAAGAACGAGATGAGGTAGAAATAAATCACTTACAGAACGTAGCAACTCAGCATAGATTTGTCGAGCTCGCGCAGATTGAACAGCTGGAACAATTCACTCCTATGAACTTGTACAGAGTTCCGTTTGGTGTGATGCTCCTCTGTAACATCCGCATAAATATATTCTTTGTCGGCCCATGTTATGAATTGCTTGTACCAACGTAGCAGATTTCGCATTTGTGGTGGTAGACTCTTTTCCCGCGCAGGCTCGACGAGAGGCCCATTCCGCACATATTGTAATGCTATCTCACATACTGGCGCATCCTCTAGGCCTAAGAAGGCACGAAGAGTCAAACCCATCTCGGACGCTTGTTTCATGGCACTTGCTACAGTCAATCCAAGTGCTGCCGCAGCTGCTATGATCTCGGGGTCCTCTTCCGGACCGGCTTTCACTATGAGCGGGGGGATCGATTGTTTATTCTGCATCCCGAGCTGGTCAACTTGTTTCCCGCTTTTTTTACTTTCTTCTTTCTCCTCCTTCAATATTTTTGCTTGCCTACGAAGTTCATGTCCATAGTCGTCAGGCATATTCAGCTCGGCTTGGGACGGTGTCGTCAAAAAATCCTTAGCCCACTTCTTTTGCTTCTCAGTGAATACTTGCTTGGGCTCAGGCTCTTTTTTCGCCTTCGTATCCGCCTTCCATTTATCATAATGAGCAGACGCGGCCAATTTGGTTTCAGCTTCACTAAGTTCCCAAGCCTTGGGAAGAAAGGCTTCAGTGATGGCTCCGGTACCCTTGTGGTCTTAGGTACATAAGGGTCCGGGTTAATAGTCCAGGAGCGGGTTTCCTTGCTGTCCGCCTGCTTCTGCTTCTTCGCCGGAGGTGGATTGGGGGGCGTCGTACCCGCCGGAGGAGGATTGGGGGGCGTCGTACCCGCCGGAGGTTGTGGATCGGGGGACGGCGTCGAATGGCGTGAAGGAGGTGTAGGTGAACCACCACGACCACCACGACCACCGCCACCACCACCACCACCACCATCGGAGGGGGGTGGACTTGTTAGCCTTGGCGCCTCGCCTGGAAACACCATGTACTTCTTTTTCCATAGAATGATCTGGCGCTTGACATCTCCAAGTCTTCTCTCCCCTTCGGGTGTAGCTTTGTCAATCTCCAGGTCCTCAAACTCTTGGACTATGTCTTCCACCGTGACACGAGCATAGCCATATGCAATGGGGTTGTTGTGGTGGAGTGCTCCAGGTGTACAGGGTAAAGCACTGCCGGTAGCTACCTTCGTGGAAACGTTCCCCACGGGATAATGCAGATCACATTCTTTCATCTCCTTTACATCATCCACGGGGTAGTGAGGCTCCGGTGCACGAATCTCGATCATCGGTGCATTAGCACCAGGCGGGGCATCCGTGGAAGCCACGCTGCTTCTCCGCTGCTGGCTTCCGCGATCCGCTTCATGATCTTCATGCGGCCCTGCAGCCGATTTTTCTTTTACTAGTTCATGCACGGTCTGCTTCAACTCATGGAGTTCCGATGCAAACTTCGCCAAAAGATCTGCATCCCGGTCCGTCTTTCTCTTACGGCTTCTGTAACAGTACGGGTCATTGTCCTGGGAAAACCCTACTTTCCATAGAATTCTGCCTTTGCCCCGTACACGTCCTCCGTGTTCATCATTCCCGAGGGCTATTGTCAGTGCGTCTTTCTCTCTGTTGAACTTGATCAAGCCCTCTTGAGCTTGGGTCATTGCGTCAATAAGGGCTTGGGTGGGAGCAAACTTTTTCTTCCGGTGAACACACACCCCTGTCTCCGGGTCTAGCGATCCCCCTTGCCCGTACCACCAGCTTTTGGCCCTTGGGTCCCATCCCTCTGTACCTAGAGGGATTCCTCGCACCCTCAGGTCCTCCTCCATCTTCTGCCACTTAGGCTCCGAAAGGCGGTATCCTCCTGGCCCCATAATATGATGGAACTTTTTCTTACTCGCATTATCCTTATTTTTTTCAATATTTCCTTGAAATGCTCCGATTTCTTTTGCCTCACAAATTCTGGCCAATCATCTTTCAGTTTCTCATGTTGTCCATTGAAATCCGGAGTCTTGCCCTTGTTGACATAGTCACGGGTTAAATTTTTCTTGAAGTTCCGGAATGCTTCGCCCATTTTCTGAAGAGCGAACTCTTTAACTAGCCTCCTCCTCTCACGTCCACCCGGAACCTCGTTACCGAATTCATCGACTTTGTTGTATTCCGGAGGTAGAATGAAATGTTCCATAAGCTTTCTCCAGCAATCCTTTTTCGTTCTCTTGTCGACAAAACTGAAACCAAGACGTGCCTTCTTTGGCTCCTTCCATTCCTGGACGGCGATCGGGACGTTGTCTCTAACAACGACTCCGCATTGGTTGATAAACTTTGAGGTGTGCTGTAGGGGCTTGCCGGTTTCACTGACAAAATCAATGGCATATGTTTCTCCTGTTTACATCGCCTTGGATTTGCCACGCTTTGTCGTACTCGATCCGGCCGAGGGCTAAAAAAAGAAAGAGAGTCGCGCGCGTTAATACATATGTATTCACATTTCAGTAAGTTTGTATCACGAGAGGCTCAATGTATATATATACCTCGCCGGAGGTGGTTGCTACTTGCAATTCGAGATCGACGTTTGTTGACGGTTGACCTCCGTCGACAATGTCCGTTCCTTCACCCTCTTGATCATCGACAATGTCTGTTCCACCGTCAAGGTTCAGAAAAGAAGAGACTACATCCTCTTCTTGCTCATATTCTGAGCCCGGCACATAAGGAATCTCGTTGTTTATGATGCCCATTAAATAACGTTCAGCCTCCGGATCCCTAAGCGGCTCGGCTCTATCGTCCGCCATATGTCACTCCTGCATGTAGTAAAAATAAATTAAGTATAAAGGAATTAAAAAATAAGATTAAGGGGACATAGAGGAGGAGGAATTAAAAAATAAGATTATTGAGCACTAATTTGCATAAAAGTTTTTGTTTGAGCACTGCCAAGTATTTTGTTTTTCCTTTTCTTTTTCCTTTCCTTTTTCCTTTTCTTATTTTGTTTTTCCTTTTCTTCTTCCTTTTCTTTTTCCTTTTCTTCTTCCTTTTCTTCTTCCTTTTCTTCTTCCTTTTCTTTTTCCTTTTCTTCTTCCTTTTCTTCTTCCTTTTCTTTTTCCTTTTCTTCTTCCTTTTCTTTTTCCTTTTCTTCTTCTTTTCTTCTTCCTTTTCTTCTTCCTTTTCTTTTTCCTTTTCTTCTTCCTTTTCTTTTTCCTTTTCTTATTTTGTTTTTCCTTTTCTTCTTCCTTTTGTTTTTTCCTTTTCTTCTTCCTTTTCATCTTCCTTTTCTTTTTCCTTTTCTTCTTCCTTTTCTTCTTCCTTTTCTTTTTCCTTTTCTTCCTCTTTTCTTCTTCCTTTTCTTCTTCCTTTTCTTCTTCCTTTTCTTTTTCCTTTTCTTATTTTGTTTTTCCTTTTCTTCTTCCTTTTCTTTTTCCATTTCTTCTTCCTTTTCTTTTTCCTTTTCTTATTTTGTTTTTCCTTTTCTTCTTCCTTTTCTTTTTTCCTTTTCTTCTTCCTTTTCTTTTTCCTTTTCTTAATTTGTTTTTCCTTTTCTTCTACCTTTTCTTTTTCCTTTTCTTATTTTATTTTTCCTTTTCTTCTTCCTTTTCTTTTTCCTTTTCTTATTTTGTTTTTCCTTTTCTTATTTTCTTTTTCCTTTTCTTCTTCCTTTTCTTTTTCCTTTTCTTATTTTGTTTTTTCCTTTTCTTCTTCCTTTTCTTTTTCCTTTTCTTATTTTCTTTTTCCTTTTCTTCTTCCTTTTCTTTTTTCCTTTTCTTATTTTGTTTTTCCTTTTCTTATTTTCTTTTTCCTTTTCTTCTTCCTTTTCTTTTTCCTTTTCTTATTTTGTTTTCCCTTTTCTTCTTCCTTTTCTTTTTCCTTTTCTTCTTCCTTTTCTTTGTTTGAGGAGGACGGCAGGCGGCGGCGGGCGGCGGAGGACGGCAGGCGTCGGCGGGAGGCGGAGGACGGCAGGCAGGCGGTGGCGGGCGGCGGCGGCGGTAGGGGCAGGGGCAGGGGCAGCGGTGGCGGCGGCGGCAGCGCGCAGGGGCAGGGGCAGCGGTGGCGGCGGCGGGCGGAGGCAGGGGCGGCGGCGGCTCGCACGGGGAAGGGCAGGGGCGGCGGCGGCGCGCAGGGGCAGGGCAGGGGCGGCGGCGCGCAGGGTAGGGCAGGGGCGGCGGCGGCAGTGCAGGGCAAGGGCGGCAGCGTAGGGCAGGGGAAGTGGGGGGCGGCGGAGCTCACTGGGGGCAGGGCGCCGGCGTCGGGGCAGGGCGTCGGCGTCGGGGCAGCAGCCTGGCGGCGTCGGCGTCGATCGGCGTCGGGGCAGGGCGTCGGCGTCGAGAAGAGAATGGGAGGTGGGGGAAAATTTACTAAGTGTTGTATATATAGACAGAGCAGTAGTCCCGGTTGGGGACGCCAACCGCGACTAAAGGTACCCTTTAGTCACGGTTGGTCTCCCCAACCGGGACTAAAGGTTCTTTCGCGCCGCTTTCGTTCCCGCGCGGAAAGAGCCGTTAGTCGCGGTTCGTGTCACGAACCACGACTAAAGGTCCTTTTTCATATACTTTTAAGAAAATACAAATAATATATCAAAAGATTCAGAAAAATAAAACTAATTCATATTAAAATCTTAAAAATAGAAATACTATATCAAAAAATTCAGAAAAATAAAACGAATTCATTTTAAAATCTTAAAAATAGAAATAATATATCAAAAAATTCAGAAAAATAAAACTAATTCATTTTAAAATCTTAAAAATAGAAATAATATATCAAAAAATTCAGAAAAATAAAACTAATTCATTTTAAAATCTTAAAAATAGAAATAATATATCAAAAAATTCAGAAAAATAAAACTAATTCATTTTAAAATCTTAAAAATAGAAATAATATATCAAAAAATCCAGAAAAATAAAACTAATTCATTTTAAAATCTTAAAAATAGAAATAATATATCAAAAAATTCAGAAAAATAAAACTAATTCATTTTAAAATCTTAAAAATAGAAATAATATATCAAAAAATTCAATAAAATAAAACTAATTCATTTTAAAATCTTAAAAATACAAATAATATATCAAATACAAATCATCCGGATTCGCCATCGTACGTTTTAATTCACATGATCCATTCAACAAAGTTTGGTACAATAAATTATTACACATCAATTCTTCCCTTGTGTCCCTGCTTGCTTACGATTGTGCCGTATTCATGGAGCATCCTCATCATTTAACTTAATGCTTGGGTCAGTGTACACTTTGAATGGCGGAATTTCACCAAACATATTATAATCTTCTGACATGTCTGTCTTGTCCTCCACTCCCACGATGTTTCTTTTCCCTGAAAGAACAATGTGGCGCTTTGTATCATCGCATGATGTACTGATTGTTTTCTTATCTTTCCGTTTCCTCGGTTTGCTACTCATGTCCTTCAAATAAAAAACCTGAGCGACATCTTTGGCAAGGACGAATGGTTCGTCAAGGTAACCAAGATTGTTGAAATCCACCATTGTCATTCCGTATTGCTCGTCCACCTTTACCCCATCTCCTGTTAGCTTGAACCATTTGCACCGGAACAAAGGGACCTTAAAGGAGGGTCCATAGTCAAGTTCCCATATCTCCTCTATGTAACCATAATATGTGACCTTTTGCCCATTCTCGGTTGCTGCATCAAAGCGGACACCACTGTTTTGGTTGGTGCTCTTTTTATCTTGGGCGATGGTGTAAAATGTATTCCCATTTATCTCGTACCCTTGGAAAGTCGTTATAGTCGAAGATGGTGTCTTGGCCAACATGTACAGCTGATCTCCAACATCATTGTCATTCATTAAATGTTTTCGCAACCAACTGCCGAAAGTCTCCATGTGGGCCTTTCTAATCCAGGATTCAGGCTTCCCCGGGTTGTCCGAGCGTAAAATATTCTTGTGTTGCTCGAAGTACGGAGCCACCAAGCTGGAATTTTGCAGAACTGTGTGGTGTGCTTCAGTCATAGAATGACCGTCCATACATATCGTTGATTTCCTTCCGATCGTGCCTTTTCCACATAGTCTCCCCTCGTGCCGCGATTGAGGAATACCAATCGGCTTAAGGTCAGGAACATAGTCAATACAGAACTCAATTACCTCCTCATTTCCATAGCCCTTGACGATGCTTCCTTCTGGCCTAGCACGGTTACGAACATATTTCTTTAATACTCCCATGAACCTCTCAAAGGGGAACATATTGTGTAGAAATACAGGACCGAGAATGGAAATCTCTTCGACTAGGTGGAGCAGGAGGTGCGTCATAATATCGAAGAAGGATGGTGGGAACACCAACTCAAAACTGACAAGGCATTGGACCACATCGTTCTGTAACCGTGGTAGATCTTCTGGATTGATTACCTTCTGAGAGATTGCATTGAGGAATGCACATAGCTTCACAATGGCTACTCGAACATTTTCCGGTAGGAGCCCCCTCAAAGCAATCGGAAGCAATTGCGTCATAATCACGTGGCAGTCGTGAGACTTCAGGTTTTGGAACTTTTTGTCCGCCATGTTTATTATTCCCTTTATATTCGACGAGAAGCCAGATGGGACCTTCATACTGCTCAGGCATTCAAAAAAAATGACCTTCTCTTCTTTGGTAAGAGCGTAGCTGGCACGACCTTGAAACCATTCCGGATGCCGGTCATCTGGGTCTTTCAAAAGTTGCTGGTCCTGCCGTGCTTCCTTTGTATCATTTGTCTTCCCATACATGCCCAAGAAGCTTAGCAGGTTCACGCAAATATTCTTCGTAACATGCATCACGTTGATTGCAGAGCGGACATCTAGGACTTTCCAATATTCTAGCTCCCAAAATATAGATATCTTCTTCCACATGGGTGCGTGCCCGTCAACTCCCCGCGGAACTGATTGTCCGCCAGGACCCTTTCCAAAGATGACTTTCAAATCCTTGACCATATCAAATATCTCAGCACCAGTACGTTCCGCAGGCTTCGGCCGGTGATCTGCCTTGCCGTTGAAATGCTTGCCTTTCTTTCTTACGTTATGATTTCAGGGAAGAAATCGACGATGACCCAGGTACACGTTCTTCTTACAATTACCCAAACGTACACTTTCAGTCTCATGTAAGCAGTGCGTGCATGCATTGTATCCCTTATTTGTCTGTCCCGAAAGGTTACTGAGAGCAGGCCAATCGTTGATGGTTACAAAAAGCAACGCGCGTAGGTCAAATTCCTCTTCTTTGTGCTCATCCCAGACACGTACACCAGGTCTGCTCCACAACTGTAAAAGTTCATCAACTAATGGCCTTAGGTACACATCGATGTCGTTCCCGGGTTGCTTTGGACCTTGGATGAGCACTGGCATCATAATGAACTTCCGCTTCATGCACAACCAAGGAGGAAGGTTGTAGATGCATAGAGTCACGGGCCAGGTGCTATGGCGGGAGCTCTGCTTGCCAAAAGGATTCATGCCATCAGTACTTAGACCAAATCTTATGTTCCTTGCGTCAGCTGCAAAATCTTTGAACACTCTGTCGATCTTTCTCCATTGCGTTCCATCAGCGGTGTGTCTCAACTCCCCGTCGGACTTACGGTCCTCTTTGTGCCATCGCAACGACTTGGCATGCTTTTTGTTCCTGAACAGACGTTTCAACCGTGGTATTATAGGAGCATACCACATCACCTTGGCGGGAACCCTCTTCCTGGGTTTCTCGCCCTCAACATCGTCACCAGGGTCATCGCCTCTGATCTTATAACGCAATGCAGTGCATACAGGGCATTCATTCAAATTCTCGTATTCACCGCGGTAGAGGATGCAGTCGTTAATGCATGCATGTATCTTCAGAACCTCTAAACCTAGAGGGCAGACAACCTTCTTTGCTTCGTACGTACTGGCGGGCAACTCGTTATTCTTCGAAAACATATTCTTCAACATTTTCAGCAAATTTTCAAATGATGAGTCAGCTACACCTTCCTGTGCCTTCCATTTTAGCAAATCCAGTGTGCAGCCCAGCTTTTTCAGACTATTATCGCATCCTGGATACAACGACTTTTTGTGATCCTCTAACATGCGATCCAAATTCTCCCTCTCCTTGTCAGTTTCGCAACGTCTCCGTGCATCAGCAATGGTCCGACCAAGATCATCAGCGGGCTCATCATGTGCCTCTTCTTCACCTTCACCTAACCCTTCCCCACCTTCAGCATCATCCTCCATGAAAGTATCACCGAAATGATCATGATAGTTGTCATCGATATCATCCCCTTCTTCATCTTCTTCCATTCTAACCCCTCTTTCTCCATGCTTGGTCCAACAATTATAGCTTCGCATGAAACCGTGCCGAAGCAGGTGCATGTGAACGTCTCTTGAGGAGGAGTAACCCTTCTGATTCTTACAGACAGCACATGGACAGATAATAAAACCTCGCTGCTTGTTCGCATTTGCCACTACGAGGAAATCTTTCAAACCCGTAGTGAACTCGCCGGAGAGTCGGGGACCGTACATCCATTGCCGATTCATCTGCATTATTATTATATAAAGTATATAATTAACCATCATGCATTTGTTAAACTAACTAGCTAGAAATAATACAAATTAAACAATGAACTACACACATGCATATTTTATCAATGACACATGAAAGATTCAAGTTGCTAACCGCGATCGCGGAGGAAAAATAAATGAGAAAGCTCAAGTGTGGCTCGGACACTTCATATCATGTTTGTTTCATGCTCTCAGGCATTTCATCGAACACCTTGTGTGCATAGGAGGAACCAAAAGCAAACCCACCACCCCCCTTCTGAATTGTGGCTAAGTGAAGTGAGCTGAGTCCTATATATAGGGATGGGCCTTTAGTCCCGGTTGGCCTGGCCAACCGCGACTAAAGGCCTTTGGGCCAGCCTGAGAACCTTTAGTCCCGGTTGGCCAGGCCAACCGGGACTAAAGCCCCTCCCGTCCGCCAGCTGTCGACCGAGCGCGCTGGGCCCAGATAGTTGGCCGCGGGTCTCCTCCCGAACCGCGACTAAAGACCCCTTTGGTCGCGGTTCGATTATTTTAGGGACTAATGGGGGCGTATGGAAGCCTCTTTTTCTACTAGTGCACGCCGGCGGATGGCGGCAAGCTTCTCTCTTGTTGCATAGGTCGATCAATTCCTGCTATGTGAACAAGGTAGCTTGACACTAGATTGCATTTAATAAACTGATGATTGTTCATCGAGTGTCAAGTTCACCTCGTTCATATACGTTGATATCCCTACTACAACGAAAGAAACTTTTAAATTTTTTATATACATTTTTTGGTGGGTGAAATTGTTCATATACGTTGATAGCCCGTTCGACACATGGTGATTCAAAAAGAGCCGTGGGAATATCAATGTTCTGTTTTTGAAGGAGATAGACCATGACTGTTAATATTCTCTCTGATAAGCAGAGAAGACTAATAGTAACAGTCCATCTCCTTAACAAAGGGTGCAATGATGACCGAAGCTTATCACTTCTCGACGACCCCGCTATTTAAGCCGGTCGACTAGCTCCTCACGTGATGAGGTGGGACTAATTAAACTCCGAAACCCGCCAACCCAATACGGACGTGGAGATCTTAAGTACAAGGTGTGACTAAACGTACGAAACCCTCCGTATTCGTGAGTTCTTGTGGGAGAGAGGAAGGCGAACGAGGACGAGCGACCAGAGATGAAGACATCCCAGTTTGTGGTCAATCCAGAGAGAGGGGTATGTTTGACATTTGTTCCAGGACCCACCTGACTGAGGCCAAGATAGCAAAGTTCAATGTAACAGATGGCAATGGACCAATTACAATCTAGGGGTGGCAAATTGTCAAAGCGCAAAGAAAGTTGTGGAAAAAAAAATCAGAAAGTACGACATTAAATGCCCAATTCTTCCCCAGTAGGTCCAGCATTTTCGCGCGCAAGGTTAGCATACATAGCTAGAGAGTAATAAAGAGTTAGGAGGAATTTAATTTTAGTTTTCCTGATTTTTAAATCAAGGGATTTATTTATCACTCATGAGGATTACAAGAGATATAAATACAATCACAAAAGATGGGAGGAATAAATTTCAACCAGAGACACCTCCTTCTTCCTCATAAGCTTGCTTTGAGCACCTATGGGGCAGCCTCGTCAGCTTCACACCTAACATGTACCAAATCAAAACTCTTAAATTCCATACTTAGATATGTTATTTCACGACAGATAGATACCATGTCCTATCTTTCATAACAAGTAGAGTTCCACAAACTAAGCAGAATCTGGGTGTCACTATTCAGTATAAATGAATGGAAGCACACATCAATAGCCAGTTTGACACCATCTCGCATCGCAAATTCTTCCATTGTATGAAGAGGAAGTCAAACAGAAAGCTCACGAGCTCAGGTTTGCAAGAGAAAAGTCCACTTTACAGTCCTGGACTTGCCACTCGATTTAGGATTCAACTCTCAACTCCAAGGCCGGTTGTCCCACACTCGACTTGCCACTTGGTTCAGAAATCGCCCCTCCCCCTCACTCAATTAATTGAACCCGGTTTTGACTCGGTTGACCAGCTTTGACCGTGTTGATTGCTGACTAGGCAACCCCAGCTAGCTTTTGAGTACCCAATTAGCTCTAACTGTTTTGTCTTGTTTGTGTCTTTTACATTTTATTGATCATAATAGTAATCCAAGTATATAACTCAAAACTAACTTCATCATATCGCAATTGGACTCACTGGTGATCTTTTCGGAATATTACTATCACACTCTTCTTTCGTTTATCCTCTTCATATCTCACTTTTGTTGTGTATGTACCCAACTACCATTAACAGTCTAATGCAACACAGATTCAGCTAGCAATTGAAGAAGGGAATATAGTAGATTGCAAAGTTATATGGTTTAAGTGTATACCTCCAGGAGTGGGTTTTTAGGGGATAGGGACGTTTTGAGTGTTCAATAAGAACAAGGGAGATTACATATTGATCTATTTTATCATATGGCTTGATTCTCAAGCTAGATACATACAAGGGAGTAGATCCCAAACCAATAAGTTAACTCAATACTTACGTGGTTAATAACACAAACTCTAGTAGCCCCCATAAATAGTACTCCCTCCGTCCGAAAAAGCTTGTCCCTCAAATGGATGTATCTAGCACCAAGTTAGTGCTAGATACATTCATTTGAGGGATAAGCTTGGGACAAGCTTTTCCAGACAGAGGGAGTAACTTATAAGTTAGCTATGTGCAGATTGTGGAGGTCTTTAGAGGGTTATATAGACAAGTGTTATGACGATTGTAGGTGACTATGACTTGTATTTCTTTGAGCCAACTTGGTTCCTCGGCATATAATTTATGTGGAGTAGATAGCATTGGATGGTTAGTGGCAGAAAAAGTAAAGATACCCATGAGGTGGGTTTGCTGCTTAGTTCCATTATCGTTTTTTGTCTTGTTGCGTTGTTGCAGAGACTTGGTGGACTTTGTTTATTGATTGCTGATTGTTTTGGCTATATGTTTGTGTTGTTTCTTTTATCGATCATAACACAATGAGCCATGTACACAACTCACAAACCAGCTTAATTATAGTGCAATTAAACTCATCTTGATCTTTACGGAATTTATCCTCCTTAATTATACTACTACCTCCGTCGGGAAATACTTGTTGGAGAAATGAATAAAAACTAATAAATCTAGAACTAAAATACATCTAGATACATCCATTTTCCAGACAAGTAAACGTAACTAGTATTAGCAGTCTAATGCAACAAAAAGGTTATGTATAACTATTATACATAATATGTTAGTATCATCATTAAATAAATACATATGTTTTCACATTATGGGGGTGACTGACTGGATGTGGATGAATGAGCGGCATGGCAGTGGCACGGGAATGACTAGGGACCAGTCGACTGAATTTGTTTCTGGGGTCAGTCGATTTTTTCCCTGCCGTTGAATGCAAAAGGAATGGCCAGGTCTTCTGCTTCTTCTACCTCTAAAAATATTGTTCATCGTCTTCCTTCTCCTGGTCTCGATCTGAACCGCCCACAAACATCGGCCGGACTGCCTGCCTCCTCCGCCCGCGGTCGGCGACGCTCCCGCGACCGCCTTGCCGCACCACCCTCCCCTCAACCTCTCCCCACCGCCGCCCCTGGCCATCCCTCTAGCCCCGCCCCTGGCCATCTTTTTTCTCCAGCGGAGCCCCACCACCGCCGCCACCCTAAACCCTAAAATAGATAATGGGGTGATGGCGGCGAGCCCCTTCTCTCTGGCGAGGCCCTTCCTCCTCCTTCCTTCATTCAAAATCAACTGACCCGTATTCGAAATTCAGCTTGACTGACATGTAGCTAAACTGCAGTGGCACACACAATAAAATATATTTTGCACTCGATAATGTGTGTACAATTAATGCAAGGAAAACAAAACACACTCGATGGATCGGTTCTGGTGATAGACACAGATGCATATTGGCACGCACGCATGCACAGGGGTAGGAATAGGGAAGGAGCAGCTGGATGGATCAGAAGGAGAAGGAGGAGCAACGCTGGTGGAGGTAGACGGTGCAGTCGTCCTTGGGCACGATGGTGGGCATGTAGACCGGCTCGTCGCAGCCGTGGGTGGTGTGGCGCTTGAAGTCGACGACGGAGACGAAGAGCGCGAGGAAGAGGGCGAGGTGGTTGAGGGCGTAGCGCTGGCCTATGCACTGGTGCGCGCCGGCGCCGAAGGCCAGGAAGTTGCGCTTGAACGCCTCGTCCTCCCGCCGCGCCTCCGAGAAGAAGCGGTCCGGGTCGAACGCCTCCGCCTCCGTGAACCCCTGGAACGACGACTCGTACACCGACGGGAACACGATGGCGCCCTTGGGCACCGTGTACCACTCCGTCAGCTTGAACGGCTCGGCGGCGATGTGCGGCACCAACGTCGCCGGTGGCCGGTACCGGACCACCTCGCGCGCCACCGCGTGGGTGTACTTGAGCTGCATGAACTTGTCCGGCGTGATGGGCTCCCCTGACTCCGGCGACCAGACCGCGGACACCTCGGCGCGCATGCGGGCCACCACGTCAGGGTGGGACCCCAGGGCGGCCACGGCCCAGCAGAGCGAGGAGGTGGACGCGTCCTGGGCGGCGAAGAGGAAGTCGAACAGGTAGCCCCCAAGATCCTCGTCCGCGGTGTGCTTGGGAAGCGGCCGCCCCGCCGCCGCGGCTTCGTCCATCTCCTTCACCAGGCCCTGCATCCAGTAGTCGACGAGGCACTCCGGCTCACCGCCGGCGCGCATCCGCGCCTTGCTCTGACCCACGCACTCGGCGAGGGTGCGCACCAGCCGCCCCACGGCCAGCCTCGCCCGCCGGAACGCGAAGCCGGGCAGGTCAACCGGCAAGGCGATGACGCCCACGTTGAAGACCGCGTAGTCCTCGCCGAACCTCGCCCTTGCCTCCTGGGTGAGGTACGGGCCTACGAACACCGTCTGCGAGGTCTCGAGGTTCATGTCGCGGCAGGCCACCCGTATGGGCGCCGGCGTGGCCGGAGATGTCTCATCGAGCAGCCTGCGGATGTGGGCTAGGACGATCCGCTGCTGGATGGCGGCGTAGGTGGAGAGGGCGCGCGGCGTGAAGGTGGGCGCCATCCGGCGGCGCAGGTCCTTGTGCTCGTCGCCGAAGAGGTAGATGAAGTTGTGCTCGCCGAAGAGCTTCTTGCCGAAGGGGTGGCCGACGAAGTGGAAGGCGTCGGGGCGGACGTTGGCGAAGACGCGGTGGGACAGCTCCGAGTCGCGGACGAAGAGGATGAAGCGGCCGACGAGGAAGTCGGCGGCCAGGCCGGCGCCGGAGTCCCTCGCCCGCGCGGCTTGTACCTCCCAGAAGCCGGTGGGGTCGCGGATCATGGGCACGATGCTGCCGAGGAAGGGCACCACCAAGGAGGGGCCTGGCAGGACGCCCTTGTTGCGGTGGTAGGACAGCTGCTCCACCAAAAAGTAGAAGGCCACCGCCGCCGCCACCAACGGCGCCGCCGCCCGCACGTAGCCCATGAAACCCACACCCAGAGGCAGAGGGAGCAACTCCATCATCGCCCACCACAACACAATGCCTGCACGTAACGTACCTACGTATTATTGATTTGTGATTGGCAGCTGAGAGTGTGTATTTGTATTTGTTTAACGGAGCTACTATAATATAGGAGTACTCTATATGGGGAGAATGACAGGTTGGAGTGGTCGAAGAACACATCTGTTCAATCTTTGAAACAGGCTCTCGCCCCGCTTTATATATAAAGCAAAAACATCAAGAATACATGGCCGAACGATACAATGCGGTGAGAAGGTTCTCTGAGACAGCAGATCCCTAGATAACAGGCCAACATAAACGCACGCAAACATATTACAATGCCATGACACGGCCTAGGACACCTAGCCTCCACGACAACGCCCTCAAGAGGGGAACCCGAGCACCGCCGCTGCCGAGTCCGAGGGGACAAAGGTTTTCACCCGGAGACAGTGACACAGAGAGAAGAACCATGACGACGTCTTCAAGAAGATAACAGTACCCGCAGATCTCGTCGTCGCTTGTGCCAAAGCACTGAGCTTTCGCTCGGCAGCTCACCCGTGCCACCACGAGGCACCCAGACCAGACATGGCAAGAACCGGCCTCCAGATCCGGAGCTGGGCAACAATAGGTTTGCCCGGACCACCCTCCGCTACATCCCTCGCCGCCTAGGTGACCGAGAGACGCAACCACCGCTGCCGTCATGGAGTTTGCCGAAAAGCCACCATACGGACCACCATCCGGGCCGCCGCCCCGGCATCCATGTCCCGAGTCACCGCCAGCCATCACCATCGCAACACGCAGACCACGGTGGCAAGAGTGGAAGACAGTTCTTCTACTCCTAGCCAGGCATCAGCCACCGGGCCTGGGTGATCGCCTCCACAGTAGGAGGCGCCCACGCCCACGTTTGCTCATCAATGATCTTTTTGTGTAGAATCTAAATTGTCAATAGGAATCTTCCCCGGTTTAAGATCCTACACATAGAGTTCAATGAAGACCAAGTGGTTGTGATGGTTTGAGAAGTAACGTATTTAAGGTCGTAAACACCCTGTTCGCGGAGCGAGGTGGGTCTAAACTTAATTAGAGACTAAACTTAGCAGTAGCGATGGTGGGAGAAAAGTGTTGCTGCTAAGTTCATTGTCAGTAGCGCCTTTGCGAAACCGGCGCTACTACTATACCTAGTCTGGCGCTACGTCGTGGAAATTGTAGTAGTAGCGCTGTTTTCACCTAGCGCGCTACTGCTACGCGGCTAGCAGTAGCGCAGTTTGTATCCGCGCGCTACTGCTAAGTACCAGTAGCGCCTTGTTTTATATCGCGCTGCTGGTAAGATTCTGTGTATAAGCTTTGAAGGAAATATGCCCTAGAGGCAATAATAAAGTTGTTATTTATATTTCCTTATATCGTGATAAATGTTTATTATTCATGCTAGAATTGTATTAAAAGGAAACTTATTACATGTGCGAATATATAGACAAACAGAGTGTCCCTAGTATGCCTCTACTTGACTAGCTCGTTAATCAAAGATGGTTAAGTTTCCTACCCATAGACATGTGTTGTCATTTGATGAACGGGATCACATCATTAGAGAATGATGTGATGGACAAGACCCATCCGTTAGCTTAGCACTATGATCGTTTAGTTTATTGCTATTGCTTTCTTCGTGACTTATACATGTTCCTATGAGTACGAGATTATGCAACTCCCGAATACCGGAGGAACACTTAGTGTGCTATCAAATGTCACAACGTAACTGGGTGATTATAAAGATGCTCTACAGGTGTCTCTGATGGTGTTTGTTGAGTTGGCATAGATCGAGATTAGGATTTGTCACTACGATTTTCAGAGAGGTATCTCCGGGCCCTCTCGGTAATGCACATCACTATAAGCCTTGCAAGCAATGTGACTAATGAGTTAGTTATGAGATGATGCATTATGGAACAAGTAAAGCGACTTGCCGGTAATGAGATTGAACTAGGTATGATGATACCGACGATCGAATCTCGGGCAAGTAACATACCGATGACAAAGGGAACAACGTATGTTGTTGTGCGGTTTGACCGATAAAGATCTTCGTAGAATATGTAGGAACCAATATGAGCATCCAGGTTCCGCTATTGGTTATTGACCAGAGAGGAGTCTCGGTCATGTCTACATAGTTCTCGAACCCGTAGGGTCCGCACGCTTAACGTTCGATGACGATATGTATTATGAGTTATGTGATTTTATGTACCGAAGGTAGTTCGGAGTCCCGGATGTGATCACGGACATGACGAGGAGTCTCGAAATGGTCGAGAAATAAAGAATGATATATTGGACAATGTTATTCGGACACCGGATGAGTTCCAGGGGCCACCGTATAAATATCAGAGTGCTGGAAGGGTTATCGGAACCACCGGAGAAGTAATGGGCCTTATTGAGCCGAGGGGAGAGAGAGAGGGGCAGCCAAGGGCTGGCCGCGGGCCCCCCATGGGCCTAGTCCGAATTGGACTAGGTGCAGGGGCGGCGCCCCCTCCTTCCTTCTCTTTCCCCTCTCCTTCCTTCTTCTCCTAGTAGGACTAGGAAAGGAGGGAATCCAACTCCTACTAGGAGTAGGATTGCCCCCCTTGGGCGCGCCGTATAGGGCCAGCCGGCCTCCCCCTTGCTCCTTTATATACGGGGGCAGGGGGCACCCTAGAACACACAAGTTGACAATTGTTTTAGCCGTGTGCGGTGCCCCCGTCCACATACCACCTCGGTCATATTGTCGTAGTGCTTAGGCGAAGCCCTGCGTCGGTAACTTCATCATCACCGTCACCACGCTGTCGTGCTAACGAAACTCTTCCTCGGCCTCAGCTGGATCTAGAGTTCGTGGGACGTCACTGAGCTGAACGTGTGCAGATCGCGGAGGTGTCGTGCGTTCGGTACTTGATCGGTTGGATCGCGAAGACGTTCGACTACATCAACCGCGTTACTTAACGCTTTCGCTTTCGGTCTACGAGGGTACGTGGACACACTCTCCCCGCTTGTTGCTATGCTTCTCCTAGATAGATCTTGTGTGATCATAGGAATTTTTTTGAAATACTATGTTCCCCAACAGTGGCATCCGAGCCAGGTCTATGCGTAGATGTTATTTGCACGAGTAGAACACAAATAAAGGAGTTGTGGGCCTGGGTATATACATATTGCTTGCCATCACTAGTTGCATCTTGATTCGACGGTATTGTTGGATGAAGCGGCCCAGACCGACATTACATGACCGCGTTCATGAGACTGGTTCTACCGACGTGCTTTGCACACTAGTGGCTGGCGGGTGTCTGTTTCTCCAACTTTAGTTGAATCGGATTCAATGAGCAGGGTTCTTTCTGAAGAACAAAAAGCAATCACTATACCACGTTGTGGTTTTTATGTCATAGGTAAGAACGGTTCTTGCTAAGCCCGTAGCCGCCACGTAAAACTTGCAACAACAAAGTAGAGGACGTCCAACTTGTTTTTCAGGGCATGTTATGATGTGATATGGTCAAGACATGATGATATATAATTTGTTGTATGAGATGATCATGTTTTGTAACAGCTATCGGCAACTGGCAGGAGCCATATGGTTGTTGCTTTATTTATGAAATGCAATCACCATGTAATTGCTTTACTTTATCACTAAGCGGTAGCGATAGTCGTAGAAGCAATAGTCGATGGAGATCAAGGTGTCAAGCCGGTGACAATGATGATCATGATGGTGCTTTGAAGATGGAGATCAAAGGCACAAGATGATGATGGCCATATCATATCACTTATTTGATTGCATGTGATGTTTCTCTTTTTATGAATCTTATTTTGCTTAGTACGGTGGTAGCATCACTACTAGGAAAAGGCTAATTAGTGGCGCACCTGTTTTGGCCATTAATGGCGCACTACAGGTGCGCCACTATCATCACGCCACTTGTAACTAATACTAATCGCGCACCCCTGGTGCGCCATTAGTATACCAGACAATAGTGGCGCACCAGGGAGTGCGCCATCAGTATGTCAAACGGTGCGCCATTAATGTGCCTCTCAGGGGACCATATTTACCTTGTGCTCTGGGTTACTAATGGCGCACTACTAGATAGTGCGCCACTAGTGTGTTTATTGCAGTGCGCCACTAATTAAAGTGCAGTGTGGTGCGCCATTAGTATGAATATTAGGATTTTTTTCTTTTCTGATATTTGCGCAGGTTACAAAATATATTACTGCACAGAATATAGACAGCACAACATATAAACAGCAGATTTATCAAATACAATAGAAGATTAGTCTCCGAATACAATTCATCATATTATTCTCCGAATTCAAAAGACCGAACAAGGTTAGAACATTACAAGTCTCGAGACCGCGAGTAGCTAGTTTGTCTTCACATTACAAGTCAATATCGATCATCTAAACTACCATCACATAGAAGAGAGCTGCGGTCATCACGATGAGCATCATCGCGATGAAACTGGTCTTCATCCGGTTCCTCCTCCGCTCCCTCCTCTCTCCCGCTAGATAGCGCGCGTATCTAGGTTCCGCCTCCGCCCTAGTGGTGTACCCTTTGTAACTGTTACCGCTGAAATCGTGAACCTGTCTCCGACACTCCTCCCAATCGTCGTAGACTTCGGGAACCTTACCCTTGTACACGACATACGACGACATCTCTATGCACTAGCCAAACAAAATGTTAGTAGCAATTCACAGACAATACATAAGCAATATATCAATATGCAACAAAAGGATCGGAAGAGAAAAGCAAGACATTAATAGCACGATTCATGGTCCTACTAATAAATAGCATCGATTACATATAAGTTGAACGACTGTCCAAACCAAAGAGACATACAAGTTCATTAAAGTTTAATTACAACATGAGCTAATCGATATTTCAGAACTACATAGCATCACTACTTTCGACTCGACTCAGGGATCGGAGCGTGGATGAAGTCGCCGTCTGTCGTGATGGTCATGAAATCGCGGGCGTTGTCAGCCTGCATTTGTAGCGTTGTTTCTATCTCGCTGTTGGACGGTTGATATCTGAGGTAGAACTGCCCCAAGGTGCGAAGGACATCTTGATGGATGATTTCCGCAAACTCCGACTGGATGCGAAAGAATTCTTGTCTGATGTCTGCGTCCTGGATTGCCGACAAGCTTGCGGCCCAATCTTTGAGATTATTTGGTAGCAGAAGGTGATTATGGTCCCCTATGATCGCCCGCATGTGATGGAGGGCGTAGTAGGCATCCTTCTGATCGCCAGGCGGCTGCTTGACGCAGGGGAACGTCGTATTGTGGGTGAACACGTGCTTGCCGTACCTACGAATTGGCCTACTGAAGGTGCCTCCAGATCTAGCGTAGCCGGGGAGAACACCATCAAGAACTTTCTTGATATTTGTGTAGTCTTTCTTCGGCTGACGGTCCGAGTCGAAATACGTGGCCATGGAATATTTCGGGCTTAAGAGGATGATTGTGCAATGTGTGTCACTGCACAAAACACGGAATGTTAGAAAAAAGAAAGAACGATCCAAACCTAAGAAATCATATGTTACGGGGCGGTGAGGGGATGACTTACTCGGGAAAGTAAGGCACGAGGAAGTTATCCTTATCTGGGTTTGCCAGATGACGCCTTCGAGGTATGAACTCGCGACTTGTCTGTCCCCAGCGCTGCCCAAGATCTTGGCACACATGTAGCAGGGGTCGACTATCACAATGTCCGGGGTCTTGTGTCTAATGATCCGCATCTCCATACTCAGCGAAAATAGCCGAACGAAGGAGTAGTGCAGCGGATGAAGGTTAAACATAGTGAAGATGTCATCAAACCGCAGGACGATCGTACCCCCGATGGTGCTATCCACAAAGCCCTTGCCCTCTGGCACCTTGGCCACGAAAACCGGGTATGCCACATCATTCTCGGAGAGACGCCGCTTCTCCAAAGAAAGAACACTGTCATGCAGACTCCACATAGCACCGGTTGCAGCATTGAGCAGATTACTCGGTAGCATCGGCTTACCCGCCACATGCACCCTCCTCGAGATATCCTTAGGTGAAGGTGGCCCGTCCTGAGCACGGATCGTCCTCGGTGCTGGCTGGCTCGCACCCTTGTTACTCTTTCTTTTCCGTCCCTTCTTCTTCTGCTGTAATGGGATCGAGTTCTGCTCACAGACCGCCTTCTTGAGTGTGTTGGGGCTGATAATATTTCGCACCTCGGCTATCTGAGGCTCGGTGAAGGCGGCAGCTGGAGGCGTCTCCTGAGAACTGAACGCCAGACAACGCCTGTTGCAATTGGGTTTCTCCGCGGTACCAGCTAGATCGTCTTTTGCAGGGTTGGGTTATTGAGAAGGAGCAACAAGAATTCGTCACCGTACCCATGCTCGTTGAAGTACTTATCGACGTTGGTAAATGTACCGTCGTCGTCGTCATCCGGATCCTGTGCCATATGCATGTCCGGATCCTGCGCCATATGCATGTCCGGCATGTCCGGTAGCGTTGCGGCGGTCTTGCCATGGCTTGGCGCCGGCATGACTGGCGGTGTTGTCTGGCTCTTCGGCCAAAGCATGGGCCAGCTTATGCAGGCGCTGAGGGTCATCACATCATCTTCGTCGGCCCCATGGGGTCGATACGGAGGTAATATGTCGTCGAAGCCCGGCAGCACCCGAACCAGTTGAACCCTATAAACGGTGGGTGGCATCTGATTACCGTGGAACACACGGCTGCCCGGTTGAACGATTCTGCCCTTGGCGACATCGACCAACTCATCGTTCACGAAGTGCAGGAGAGTATCACAGGCACACACATATATGGTGACAGATAGAGTAATAACTATGATCGAGTTGATATCACACTTCTATATGTATAACACAAGAGGCAGTTGATCCTACTTAATTAAGTACTAAGATACCCCGGCCCATGCATTAGTCGCAAGTACCCCATATGTCCTATTTTTAGCAAAGTCATGCTAAATTTCACGGAAAATTTCAGCATGACCTTTGCTGAAAATAGGACATATGGAGTACCTGAATTTGCCAGAATGGATGTTAATCGACATTCCGGCAAACTCAAGGGCCTCTCGGGGTACCTGCAAAATCATTATCCCCGCATAATGAAGTCGCCAATGGGTCATTTCAGAAGATCACAAGTAGCATCATCACAAGTACAACATCATCACAAGTACAGCAGCAGCAGCAGCGAATACAGGCATAACAGCAACAGCAGCAGGTTTATTCTACTTCTTCATAAACACTAATTGTCTAATTGAGCAATACAGCGACAGTGTGAACAAATAAAAACACAAACTACACCTACATATTTTGGTACCTCTATGGTAGTAACATGCCATGCTCTGCCTAGAGCTACTGCAGCACGATGAACCCCTCAAACCGCATACTATGAGAACCCAGCGACCATATAAACATCTAAATTTATATATACCGAGCATTCATGGCAGTTCTAGCTACAACATCAAAATCAAGGAGAGATAGGTCAGATTACACAAATAGGTTCCATATTCTGAGAGAAAAGAACAAGTGATAAAATGTATAGCTGGAGCTTTTAAGAAAAAGTTGCAGAAGCTTGTAAAACTATACTTTGAAGTTGAAGCTTTTAAGAAGAAGAAAATCCAGCCAGATAACTGTAAGGTAATGATGTTCAGAAGATGGCAGATAATGATTTCCTCCTTAAATCACTACACTGTTGACTGTTCATTCACCAAATTTACCATACAAAATTGACTCTACTCCATGCTTGAGAACTTTCTTCTGCACTATCAGACACGAGGAGGGTAAAACCCTTTGATATAATTCGAACCAAGTGACAAACTGACACCACATGATTGGGGAACACCCAGAATAAATCCAGTCGCCAGTACATGGTACGTTGGCTATCTGTCGTTCAGCAAAGAGATACCTTCAGAAAATAAATAGGAGTACTGTACTATAGTACTCTGAATATCACCACTCTCATATCCTAGATAAAACCAAAATGACATATCCTTGTTCAGTTCGGCTAGCAGAATTTGTTGCCTAGCTAGTCACATTCTCACATCTGGACATCAATCCCCTCACTCGCATCTACACCTACCAATATCATACGGTTACGGTAGCACATGATTGCTAGACTACACTCTTAAACTCATTTTGTGATCAGTGGAAAACAGTTAGTGCCAAATTCCTGCTCCACTTTTCTGTCTTGTTTTTTCACTAAAAACTGATATGGGAAAAGTAGTAAATAATTAGCACTAGTTGGCTGGTACAGTAACAGATGGCAACCAATTGACAATGTGGAGCAGAATTTTGTCTCAGACTCATTTGTGCACTGGTAACTAGTTTTTTACAGCAACCAACAACAACACTGATCAGGGAGCTGCCTGCATATTTCTAAAAGAGAAGGAAAATTCTGCTTGCTCGTAAACTTGCTGGAGGCTACATAACTAGTGTAAGTTGTCGCTGTTCTACACACACTTAGTTCCAATTCATGACCATTTCAAGTTAAATGTTCTTCCTGTCTTCCAGGCCCATCTAAGCATGTCCGTCCACTCAATAACTCTATGACTACTTCTAATGGAGGAGAGGAGGAACAGCAGAGGTGGCTACTCACATCTGCTTCTGGTGGGTGTTGAGGTAGGACTTCTCGCAGTACTCGGAGGCGGGGTAGAGCTGCGGCCGCAGGTTCTTGAGCTCCTGCATCAAGCATGGCCACAACGCGTCAAGAAGGGGAACATGTCGGATCCCCGAAAGGTCCTAAAACAATTTATAGCTTAAAAAAGAAGAACATGGAGTTGGAAGAGAGAGGATGGCTCACCGTGGAGGAGTGGAGGAATGGATGATCTGCAGCTTCGGGCGGAGGCGTCGTGGGCAGCCGGTGCAGAGGGGTGCGGCGCCGGCTTCCCGTTGTCCCAGCTATGGTAGAGGGCAGAGGGGCAGACGGGCCGTGGAGGAAGCTGGGCTGCGGCGGGAGTGGGTCCCGACGGCGGCGAGGACCGAGACGGCGAGGCGGGGCTGGCGGCAGCGCTGGCCCTGCTCGAGTTCGAGCCAAGCGAAGGAGGGTTGTTCGCCTGTTCGGTCGGAGCAACTTGTCGGAGCGGGCGCGGGGGTCGTCGGAGCGGGTGTGGAGCGGGCGCGGTGGTCGTCGGAGCGGGCGCGGGGGTCGTCGGAGCGGGCGCGGGGGTCGTCGAAGCGGGTGTGGCGAGGGAGGGAAGGGGGATCTGGCGAGGGAGGGAAGGGGGATCGGGCGAAGGGGGATCTAGCTAGAGGGGGGAAGGTTAGTAATGGCGCACCATCTAGGGGTGCGCCATAAAAACACTGATAGCAATGGCGCACCCTCCTCTGGTGCGCCATTAGTAACTTTTTTTCTGATAGCAATGGCGCACCCTCCTTCGGTGCACCATTAGTAACTTTTTTTCATTATTTTTTGTTGCATCTAATAATTTGTTTTTTTATCAAATTTGTTATTTTCATGAGGACTAGAACAGAACATATCATCAAATATCATCAAATTTGTTTTTTTAAATATCATCAAATTTGTTTTTTTATTTTTAATTGAAAATATCATCCAATTTGTTATTTGAAAATATCATCAAATTTGTTATTTAAAAATATCATCAATATTGTTTTTGGATTTTTAGTTGCGTTCATTTGTGAATTGGTAAAACATTTATGAATATGAAAAAATATCATCAAATTTGAAAAAATATTCATGAATTCAAAAAGTGCCCATGAAATTAAAAAATATTCATGAGTTCAAAAAAATTAACAAATTCAATATTCATGAGGACTAGAACAGAAGAAATATCATTTCAAAATGTCGAAATACAATCGAGAAATGAAGACTACGATTTAAATACAATCGATCTTAGCTAGTTATCTTTTCACAATCTTCTTGCCCTTCTTTTTTGCAAATGGAGTTCTTCTGTTGAACAGACGTCCTTTAGGTAGGGTGGTCCTGCTTCTTCTTGTGGTGTATGACACTTCATCGTCGTCGTCATGTTCCATCTTCGGGTCTCCGTACTTGTCGAAGTCTTGCCCATTGGCGACTCCATCCATTCCGATGATCTTCCTTTTGCCTCTCCCCACGACAACACGACTGGGCTTTGACGGGTCGGTAATGAAGAAGCATTGGTCCACTTGGGAAGCCAGTACCCATGGCTCATTTTTCGCGGTGACGTTTGCGCCCGCGGTCTTGGATTTGGCTTCGGGTATAACCATGGTGGTGAAATACCGGTCTTCTTTTAGGACGCTCTTTGCCCATCTGACACGGAACATCGGGACCTTCTCTCCAGCGTAGCTCAGCTCCCAGATCTCCTCGATCCTTCCGTAGTATCTGTCCTTGTCGTTACCGGTGTAGGATTCGTCGTTACCCCGGAGTTCTGATAACCATCGCTCTTCATGTCCTTGTCCTCGGTGTAGAATGTGTAGCTGTTGATATCGTACGCCTCATAGGTCATCAGGTTGTGCTCGACGCCCTGTGACAAGGCGAATATGAGTTTTCCTTCCGCGGAAGAATCCTCATGTAAAGGGTACGACAGAAGCTTCTCCTTGAACCAACGCGTGAAACATGAGTTGTGCTCTTTGATTATATCTCCATCCGTCCTCTGTTGGCCTCGGTCATTGTACGTCTTCTCAATAAAGGTTTTCTGCTCTACCACCCAAGGATCGACCACGTCTGTGTGTTGTAGCGCGACTAGGTTTGCTCTTTCAAAGTCGGCGAGTCGACCCTCGAAGTCGACATGCATTTCGCGGCGACCATTGCGGTGACCCCATCCAGCGAGCCTGCCGAGGTGCCTGTTGACGGGCAGACCAACGGGGTTCTCGATGCCTAGATAATTCGTGTAGTAGGAGATGCACTCTTCGGTCAGAATGCCCCTGGCTATGCTTCCCTTTGGACGTGACATGTTGCAAACGTATCCTTTGATGACACCATTCATCCTTTCGAACGGCATCATGATGTGCAGGAACGTCGGCCCGAGTTGGATGATATCCTCCACGATACGGACCAGCAGATGCACCATAACATCGAAGAATGCGGGCGGGAAGTACATCTCAAGCTCGCATAGTATCACCACGATCTCTTCCTGTAGCCTTCTGAGTTGCCTCACGCCAACCGACTTCCGAGAGATGATGTCGAAAAAGTTACATAGGACAAATAGCGTTTCACGGACGTGCGCGTCCATGATCCCACGGATTGCAACTGGAAGTATCTGCGTCATCAGCACGTGACAGTCGTGAGACTTCATCCCGCTGAACTTCTGCTTCGCTGAGTCTAGGAATCTACTTATCTTCCCCGCGTAACAGTAAGGAAGTTTTACTCCTACGAGGCAGGTGAAAAACTCCTCGATCTCCTCCTGCCTTAGAGTGAAGCACGCGGGAGGGTAGTCATTTCCGGTCTTCTTGGCCTTTTTGCCTTTGCGACGACTTTCCGTGTCCTGCTTCGCCTCATCATCATCATCATCATCATTAGCGTGAAGCTCCTCCCTGATGCCCATTGATTTCAAGTCTGCCCTTGCTTTCGGCCCATCTTTGGTCCTCTCTGGCATGTTGAGCAGGGTACCAAGCAGACTCTCGCACACGTTCTTCGTGATATGCATGACATCAAGGTTGTGAGGCACACGGTGGATCTTCCAGTATGGCAAGTCCCAGAAAACAGACCTCGTTTTCCATACCTTCAGTAGTGGCTCTGGCGCCTTTCGCTTCTTTCCCGGCTCTGGCGCCTTTTGCTTCTTTCCCGGCAGTGGGCAATCTTTCCAATTATCAACAGCTCATCTATTTCCTCGCCACTCCTCGTACGCGGGCGTCTTCGGGGTTCCGTTTCACCATCGAACAGATCCTTGCGTTTTCTCCATGGGTCATCATCGCGAAGCCACCTTCGATGTCCCATGAACACGGTTTTCAAAGACCCGGGATCTCTATCTAGCTGGCGATATGCTGTGTCATCCATGCACCTGACGCATCTAGAAAATCCGTAGACCACCTGCCCCGCGAGATATCCGTAACCGAGATAGTCGTGCACCGTCGTGAGCAGTGCGGCTCTCATAGGGAAATATTCTTTCTCTGCGGCATCCCACGTATTGGCTGGCGTTTTCCACAGCGTGTCTAGCTCCTTTTTCAGCAGCCCCAGATACAGATTGATGTCGTTCCCTGGTGGTTTCGTCCCTTCAATTAGCATACTCATGTGAATGTACTTCCTCTTCATGCACAACCAGGGGGGAAGGTTGTACATCCACACAAACACAGGCCAGGTGCTATGTGTGCTTCTCTGGCTGCCAAACGGATTGACTCCATCGGTGCTCGCGCCCAACACGATGTTCCGTGGATCATCCCCAAATTCTGGGTGTTCGAAGTTCAATGCTTGCCACTGGCTCGCATCCTTAGGGTGACTCATTATCTTGTCTTTTTTATTTATCTCCGGATCATTTCCGTCATCTTCCCGCTTCTTCTCCTCCCTATCCGCGTGCCAACGCAGGAGCTTTGCTAGCTTAGGGTCCGCGAAATACCGCTGCAGACGAGGAGTGATCAGAAAGTACCACACCACTTTTCGAGGAGCTTTCTTCCTCTTCTTGTATCGAGTGATGCCGCACACCGGACATATGGTAGACTCCGCGTGCTCGTCCCGATAAATGATGCAATTGTTCATGCACACATGGTATTTCACGTGCGGTAAATCCAGAGGACACACGATTTTCTTCGCCTGCTCGAAACTGGTTGGGCACTTGTTCCCCTTGGGAAGACGTTCGTGCCAGAATGACATGTTCTCGTCGAAGCATCCGTCGGTCATTTTGTGTTTTACCTTCATCTCCAGAGCCATGAGTGTTACTTTTAGGCGGGTATCCTCAGGCCTGCATCCTTCATACAATGGAGTAACCGCGTCTATCTCCAATTGATCCAGCTTGGCTTTCTCCCGGGCGGCAGCTCTTGCGTTATCCGTCTGCTTGAGAAGCAGCTCTTGAATATGAGGGTCCTGCACCCAGCCCATCGATGGTCCATCTCGTCTGCTCCGGCATCTTCATCTTCATGATCATGCCCTTCGTCTTGATCTTCCTCATCATCATGTCCGGCATCTTCTACATGATGACTGTGTACTGCATCACCGTCGTGATCATGTCCTGTTGATTCTTCGTCTTCTCGCCCGCCCTCGCCGCGGTGGTTGTCTTGCTGCCCTTCCTCATTTCTTGCCCGGCCCCCGTGGATGACTTCATAGTCATCTTCATCACCTTGCCACTGATAGCCATCCATGAAACCACGCAAGAGCAGGTGGTCCCGCACCTGCCCAGAATCCGGGTCCACAATAAGGCTCTTCAGCTTGCATCTTCGACACGGACATCTTATCTCCGTCTCGTTCTTTTGAAGCATCACGGCCTTCACGGAGCTCAAAAACCTATTCACGATGCCTTCGGTCATCGTGCGGACCATGGTCGCCTGCGGGGTAGAGCAAAACGATATTTTAGAACCAAGAAAAGATTTGTCATGACTTTGCCTAAAAATAGGACCAAAAAGAATGCATAGTGCCAAATTCTCGCCGAAACGGAAATGAATCAACATTCCGGCAAAATATTGGCAACTATCGCATTTCAAATACCGGTACCTACAAACACAAATATATATGCAACACCACAAACATACGTAGATCTAGCTAGGCCATAAAAAGTGCATGTGCACGTTGTTGGAGGCAGAAAAAAGTAGATCTACAACATAAAGAAAGCTTTCCTCTTACTTTCCTATCAAAAAAAGGTAATTTAACCACTTAATTTGGGTGAATCTATGGTGCAAATGAGGTGAGGAGGAGGAGGCGGCCGAGACAAGCTTGGAGGAGGAGGTGGAGAGAATGAAGTGGGGAAAGTGAGTGTGGTAGGTGGTTGTCCAAAATATCTAGCTGGTCTCAGGTTACTAATGGCGCACCACCTAAAAATGCGCCATTAGTAACCTTGGTTACTAATGGCGCACCAGTTAGGGGTGCGCCATTACTAGTTTTGCAAAAAATATATATATATATATAATTGTAAGTAGTGGCGGACCGTGGTTGTGGTGCGCCATTACTAGTTTGAACTAGTAATGGCGCACTTCACACAGGTGCGCCATTACTAGTTTTGAAAAAAAAGTAAAAAAAATTGTTAGTAGTGGCGCACAGAGCGTGTGGTGCGCCATTACTAGTTAAAACTAGTAACTAGTAATGGCGCACTGTGCCCTGTTGCACCATTAATAGTTTTGGAAAAATAAAAAAAATAAAATTTGCTAGTAATGGCGCACCGTGTGTCTAGTGCGCCATTAGTAATGAGGACACTAATGGTGCACCTGTATCTGGTGCGCCACTGCTACATAGCAGTGGCGCACCACATACATGGTGCGCCATTAATGTCCATATTAGCTATAGCCCTTTTCCTAGTAGTGCATTATAAGATGATCTCTTATTAAAATTTCAAGGTATAAGTGTTCTCCCTGAGTGTGCACCGTTGCGACAGTTCTTCGTGCTGAGACACCACGTGATGATCGGGTGTGATATGCTCTACATTCACATACAACGGGTGTAAGACAGTTTTGCACGCGCAAAATACTCGGGTTAAACTTGACGAGCCTAGCATATGCAGATATGACCTCGGAACACTGAGACCGAAAGGTCGAGCGTGAATCATATAGTAGATATGATCAACATAGTGATGTTCACCATTGAAAACTACTCCATCTCACGTGATGATCGGTTATGGTTTAGTTTATTTGGATCACGTGATCACTTAGATGATTAGAGGGATGTCAATCTAACTGGGAGTTCTTAAGTACTATGATTAATTGAACTTTAATTTATGATGAACTTAGTCCTGGTAGTATTAGCATATCTATGTTGTAGATCAATAGCTCGCGTTTAGCTCCCCTGTTTTATTTTTATATGTTCCTAGAGAAAACTAAGTTGAAAAATGTTAGTAGCAATGATGCGGACTTGGTCCGTGATCTGAGGATTAACCTCATTGCTGCACAAAAGTATTATGTCCTTGATGCACCGCTAGGTGACAGAACTATTGCAGGAGCAGATGCAAACGTTATGAACATTTGGCAAGCTCGATATGATGACTACTTGATAGTTTAGTGCACCATGCTTTACGGCTTAGAACCGACACTTCAAAAATTGTTTTGAACGCCATAGAACATGTAAGATGTTCCAAGAGTTGAAATTGGTATTTCATACTCATGCCCGTGTCGAGAGGTATGAGACCTCTGACAAGTACTTTGCCTACAAGATGGAGGAGAACAGCTCAACTAGTGAGCATGTGTTCAGAATGTCTGATTACTACAATCGCTTGAATCAAGTGGGAGTTAATCTTCCAGATAAGATAGCGATTGACAAAGTTCTCTAGTCACTATCACCAAGTTACTAGAACTTCATGATGAACTATAATATGCAAGGTATAACGGAAACGATTCCCAAGCTCTACGTGATGCTGAAATCGACGAAGGTAGAAATCAAGAAAGAGCATCAAGTGTTGATGGTTAACAAGACCACTAGTTTCAAGAAAAGGGAAAAGGGATAGAAGGGGAACTTCAAGAAGAACGGCAAGCAAGTTGTTGCTCAAGTGAAGAAGCCCAAGTCTGGACCTAAGCCTCAAACTGAGTGCTTCTACTGCAAAGGGACTGGTCACTGGAAACGGAACTGCCCCATGTATTTGACGGATAAGAAGGATGGCAAAGTGAACAAAAGTATATTTGATATACATGTTATTGATGTGTACTTTACTAGTGTTTATAGCAACCCCTTGGTATTTGATACTGGTTCAGTTGCTAAGAGTAGTAACTCGAAACGGGAGTTGCAAAATAAACAGAGACTAGTTAAGGGTGAAGTGACGATGTGTGTTGGAAGTGGTTCCAAGATTCATATGATCATCATCGCACACTCCCTATACTTTCGGGATTAGTGTTGAACCTAAATAAATGTTATTTGGTGTTTGCGTTGAGCATGAATATGATTTGACCATGTTTATTGCAATACAGTTATTCATTTAAGTTAGAAAACAATTGTTGTTCTGTTTACATGAATAAAACCTTCTATGGTCATACACACCAACGAAAATGGTTTGTTGGATCTCGATCATAGTGATACACATATTCATAATATTGAAGCCAAAAGATGCAAAGTTAATAATGATAGTGCAACTTATTTGTGGCACTGCCGTTTAGGTCATATTGGTGTAAAGCGCATGAAGAAACTCCATGCTAATAGGATTGTGGAATCACTTGATTATGAATCACTTGATGCTTGCGAACCATGCCTTATGGGCAAGATGACTAAAACTCCGTTCTCCGGAACAATGGAGCAAGCAACTGACTTATTGGAAATAATACATACTGATGTATGCGATCCGATGAGTGTTGAGGCTCGCGACGGGTATCTTTATTTTCTGACCTTCACAGATGATTTGAGCAGATATGGGTATATCTACTTCATGACACATAAGTCTGAAACATTTGAAAAGTTCATATAATTTCAGAGTGAAGTGGAAATCATCGTAACAAGAAATAAAGTTTCTACGATCTGATTGTGGAGGAGAATATTTGAGTTACGAGTTTGGTCTTCATTTAAAACAATGCAAAATAGTTTCGCAACTCACGCCACCTGGAACACCACAGCGTAATGGTGTGTCCGAACATCGTAACCGTACTTTATTAGATATGGTGCAATCTATGATGTCTCTCACCGATTTACCACTATTGTTTTGGGGTTATGCATTAGAGACAGCTGCATTCACGTTAAATAGGGCACCATCTAAATCCGTGGAGATGACACCGTATGAACTGTGGTTTGGCGAGAAACCTAAGCTGTCATTTCTTAAAGTTTGGGACTGCGATGCTTATGTGAAAAGGTTTCAACATGATAAGCTCGAACCCAAATCGGAGAAGTAAATCTTCATAGGATACCCAAAAAGAAACTATTGGGTACACCTTCTATCACAGATCCGAAGGCAAGATCTTTGTTGCTAAGAATGGATCATTTCTAGAGAAGGAGTTTCTCTCGAAAGAAGTGACTGGGAGGAAAGTAGAACTTGATGAGGTAATTGTACCTTCTCCCGAATTGGAAAATAGTTCATCACAGAAGTCAGTTCCAGTGAGGCCTACACCAATTAGTGAGGAAGTTAATGATTATGATCATGAAACTTCAGATCAAGTTGCTACTGAACCTCATTGGTTAACCAGAGTACGTTCCGCACCAGAGTGGTATGGTAATCCGGTTCTGGAAGTCATGTTACTAGACCATGACGAACCTACGAACTATGAGGAAGCGATGATGAGCCCAGATTCCGCAAAATGGTTTAAGGCCATGAAATCTGCGATAGGATCCATGTATGAAAATAAAGTATCGACTTTGGTGGAATTGCCCGATGATCGGCAAGCCATTGGGAATAAATGGATCTTCAAGAAGAACATGGACGCTGTTAGTAGTGTTACTATCTAGAAAGCTCGAATTGTCGCAAAATGTTTTCGACAAGTTCAAGGTGTTGACTACGATGAGATTTTCTCACTCGTAGTGATGCTTAAGTCTGTCCGAATCATGTTAGCAATTGCCACATTCGATGAAATCTGGCAAATGGATGTCAAAACTGCATTCCTTAATGTATTTCTTAAAGAAGAGTTGTATATGATACAACAAGAAGGTTTTGTCAATCCTAAAGGTTCTAACAAAGTGTGCAAGCTCCAGCGATCCATCTATTGACTGGTGCAAGCATCTCAGAGTTGGAATATACACTTTGATAAGTTGATCAAAGCATATAGTTTTATACAGACTTGCGGTGAAGCCTGTATTTACAAGAAAGTGAGTGGGAGCACTACAGCCTTTCTAATAAGTATATGTGAGTGACATATTGTTGATCGGAAATAATGTAGAATTTTCTGGAAATCATATAGGAGTGTTTGAAAGGAGTTTTTCAAAGAAAGACCTTGGTGAAGCTGCTTACATATTGAGCATCATGATCTATAGAGATAGATCAAGACACTTGATAAGATTTTTCAATGAGTACATACCTTGACAAAGATTTTGAAGTAGTTCAAAATGGAACAGTCAAAGAAGGAGTTCTTGCCTGTGTTTTAAGGTGTGAAGTTGAGTGAAGACTCAAAACCCGACCACGGCAGAAAATAGAAAGAGAATGAAAAGTCATTCCCTATGCTTCAGTCATAGGTTCTATAAAAGTATGCTATGATGTGTACCAGATCTCTTGTATACCCTACATTGAGTTTGGCAAGGGAGTACAATAGTGATCTAGGAGTAGATCACTGGACAGCGGTCAAAATTATCCTTAGTGGAATAAGGATATGTTTCTCGATTATGGAGGTGAAAAAAGGTTCATCGTAAAAGGTTACGTCGATGCAAGTTTTGACACTGATCCAGATGACTCTAAGTCTCAATCTGGATACATATTGAAAGTGGGAGCAATTAGCTAGAGTAGCTCCGTGCGGAGCATTGTTGACATAGAAATTTGCAAATTACATACGGATCTGAATTTGGCAGACCCATTGACTAAACTTCTCTCACAAGCAAAACATGATCACACCTTAGTACTCTTTGGGTGTTAATCACATAGCGATGTAAACTAGATTATTGAATCTAGTAAACCCTTTGGGTGTTGGTCACATGACGATGTGAACTATGGATATTAATCACATGGTGATGTAAACTGTTGATGTTAAATCACATGGCGATGTGAACTAGATTATTGACTCTAGTGCAAGTGGCAGACTGAAGGAAATATGCCCTAGAGGCAATAAGAAAGTTATTATTTATTTCCTTATTTCATGATAAATGTTTATTATTCATGCTAGAATTGTATTAACCGAAAACATAATACATGTGTGAATACATAGACAAACAGAGTGTCACTAGTATGCCTCTACTTTACTAGCTCGTTGATCAAAGATGATTATGTTTCCTAACCATAGACATGAGTTGTCATTTGATAAACAGGATCACATCATTAGGAGAATGATGTGATTGACTTGACCCATTCCGTTAGCTTAGCACTTGATCGTTTTAGTTTACTGCTATTGCTTTCTTCATGACTTATACATGTTCGTATGACTATGATATAATGCAACTCCCGATTACCGGAGGAACACTTTGTGTGCTACCAAACGTCACAACGTAACTGGGTGATTATAAAGGTGCTCTACAGGTGTCTCCGATGGTACTTTTTGAGTTGGCATAGATCGAGATTAGGATTTGTCACTCCGATTGTCGGAGAGGTATCTCTGGGCCCTCTCGGTAATGCACATCATTATAAGCCTTGCAAGCAATGTGACTAATGAGTTAGTTGCGGGATGATGCATTACGGAACGAGTAAAGAGACTTGCCGGTAACGAGATTTAGCTAGGTATTGAGATACCGACAATTGAATCTCGGGCAAGTAACATACTGATGACAAAGGGAACAACGTATGTTGTTATGCGGTTTGACCGATAAAGATCTTCATAGAATATGTAGGAACCAATATGAGCATCCAGGTTCCGCTATTGGTTATTGACCAGAGATGTGTCTCGGTCATGTCTACATAGTTCTCGAACCCGTAGGGTCCGCACGCTTAACGTTCGGTGACGATCGGTAATATGAGTTTATATGTTTTGATGTACCGAAGGTAGTTCGGAGTCCCGGATGAGATCGGGGACATGACGAGGAGTCTCAAAATGGTCGAGACGTAAAAATCGATATATTGGACGACCATATTCGGACTTCGGAAAGGTTCCGAGTGATTCGGGTATTTTTCGGAGTACAGGAGAGTTACGGGAATTCGTCGGGGAGTATATGGGCCTTATTGGGCTTTAGGGGAAAGAGAGAGAGGAGGCTGCGTGCCCCCCCCCCCAAGGTTTATTACCGATCCCTCCTTCCTTCTCTTCTCTTTTCCCTTTCCTTCTCTCCTACTCCTACTACTTGGAAGGGCTTAGTTCTACTAGGAAAGGGGGAATCCTACTCCCGATGGGAGTAGGACTCCCCTAGGGCGCGCCATGGAGAGGGCCGGTCCTCCCCCTCCTCCAGTCCTTTATATACGGGGAGAGGGGCATCCCATGGAGACACAACAATTGATCATTGATCTCTTAGCCGTGTGCGGTGCCCCCCTCCACCATATTCCACCTCGGTAATATCGTAGCGGTGCTTAGGCGAAGCCCTGCGTCAGTAGCATCATCAACACCGTCATCAAGCCGTTGTGTTTACGGAACTCTCCCGCAAAGCTCTGCTGGATCGGAGTTCGTGGGACGTCATCGAGCTAAACGTGTGCTGAACTCGGAGGTGCCGTACGTTCGGTACTTGGATCGGTCGGATCGTGAAGACGTACGACTACAGCAACCGCGTTGTCATAACGCTTCCGCTTTCAGTCTACGAGGGTACGTGGACACACTCTCCCCTCTCGTTGCTATGCATCACCATGATCTTGCGTGTGCGTAGGAATTTTTTTGAAATTACTACGTTCCCAACACTTCTATCATATTAATCTATCGTTATTTCTATTACCGTTTATTTTGCTTTCTTTACTATTAGTCTTTATCATAAAAATACCAAAAATATTATCTTATTATCTCTATCAGATCTCACTTTTGCAAGTGGCCGTGAAGGGATTGACAACCCATTTATCGCGTAGGTTGCAAGGTTCTTATTTGTTTGTGTAGGTGCGTGGGACTTGAGCGTGGTCTCCTACCGGATTGATACCTTGGTTCTCAAAACTGAGGGAAATACTTACGCTACTTTACTGCATCACCCTTTCTTCTTCAAGGGAAAACCAACGCAGTGCTCAAGAGGTAGCAAGAAGGATTTCTGGCGCCGTTGCCGGGGAGTCTACGCACAAGTCAAGACATACCAAGTACCCATCACAAACTCTTATCCCTCGCATTACATTATTTGACATTTGCCTCTCGTTTTCCTCTCCCCCACTTCATCCTTGCCGTTTTATTCACTCTTCTTCTGTTCGTCTTTTTGTTTGCTTTGATGTCTTGGCTCGTTTGCTCGTTTGGTTGGAATAGTTGTTTATTACTAAACAGAGAACCTAAGATCTATGGATCCTCATCCATTTGTTAATCTTTTTAAGAGATCAAATTATGATGAACCAATTGCTAGTGAGTTTTGTGCACTAGATTATCTTTATGAAGTTTTGCTTGAAATCTGTGAATCTGAAAATTGTGATGAAGTAATTTATGAAGAGATTCACGATAGCTCCTTGAATAAAAAGCATGATTGCAATGATTTTACTATAAATTCTCTTGATGTCAATTGTGCTAGTAATATGCAAAACCCAAAGCTTGGGGATGCTAAGATTGCTATGTCTACTACTTGTTGCAATGATCATGATTGGGGTGATTCTTCTTAAGATCTTGAAAATTTATTTAAGCCCCATGATGAATATGAGATTGATAATAGTGTTTGCAATAATATTGAAAGTGGGTTTGGAAGAGTGTCAACTTTAGATCCCACATATTTGGATAATGTTCAATCTTATGGAGTTTTTGATAAAAGTGGGTTCGAGGAGGTCATGACTTTATTTTATGATAATCCCACTATTTTGGAAGTGTGTCAACTTTGCATGAATGTGGTTCATAAAGAGAATATTCTATGTGATAGTTATATTATTGCGTTTGAATACGATCCCACATGTAATTATCATGAGAGAGGAAAATATGGTTGTAGAAATCTTCATGTTACAAAATTACCTCTCGTTATGTTGAGATTGCTATCGTCTCTTCCTTCTTCCTTGCATATGCTAGTTTTTGCTTGTCTTGATAATTTGTTTGACAATAAGATGCCTATGCATAGGAAGTATGTTAGACTTAGATGTGTTTTTCACATGTTTTATGATGTTCTCTTTGTGCTTCAATTCTTGTCTTTCATGTGAGCATAATTAAAATTATCAATGCCTAGCTAAAAGGCTTTAAAGAAAAGCGCTTGTTGGGAGACAACCCAATATTTTTCCTTGCTGTTATTCAATAAATATTTGATCTAGCCTCTGGTTAGATTTTTTTTATGTTTTAATTAGTGTTTGTGCCAAGTAAAACCTATAGGATCTTCTTGGGTGATAGTTAATTTGATCTTGCTGAAAAACAGAAACTTTTGCGCGCACGAGATTAGTTTTCATAAATCACAGAAACGTGCTATTCAGTTGATTCTTTTGCAGAAGATTAATAGACAAATTATCTAGAACTTCCCATTTTGGTAGAATTTTTTGAGTTACAGAAGTTTGCGTTAGATACAGATTACTACAGATTGTTCTGTTTTTGACAGATTCTGTTTTTCGTGTGTTGTTTGCTTATTTTGATGAATCTATGGCTAGTAAAAGAGCTTATGAACCATAAAGAAGTTGGAATACAGTAGGTTTAACACCAATATAAACAAAGAATGAGTTCATTACAGTACCTTATAGTAGTGGTTTGTTTTATTTCGCTAACGGAGTTCATGAGCTTTTCTGTTGAGTTTTGTGTTGTGAAGTTTTCAAGTTTTGGGTAAAGGTTTGATGGATTATGGAACAAGGATTGGCAAGATCCTAAACTTGGGTATGCCCCGGAAGGCATCCCCTCTTTCGTCTTCGTCTATCGGTAACTTTACTTGGGGCTATATTTTTATTCACCACATGATTTGCTTGGAGCGTCTTGTATGATTTGAGTCTTTGCTTGCCACAATCATCCTTGCTGTACACACCTTTTGGGAGAGACACACATGATTCTGAATTTATTAGAACACTCTATGTGCTTCACTTATATCTTTTGAGCTATATAGTTTTTGCTCTAGTGCTTCACTTATATCTTTTAGAGCACGGCGGTGTCTTAATTTTGTAGAAATTATTGATCTCTCATGCTTCACTTATATTATTTTGAGAGTCTTCTAGAACATCATGGTATTTTCTATGGTTATAAAAATTGATCCTAGTATAATGGGCATCCAAGTTGGGTATAATAAAAACTATCATAGAAAGTGCATTAAACACTATGATCAAATTTTTTTTTTGAGAATAACACTATGATCAATTTGATGCTTGATAATTGTTTTGAGATATAAAGGTGGTAATGTTAGAGTCATGCTAGTTGGGTAATTATGAAATTGAGAAATACTTGTGTTGAAGTTGGCAAGTCCCGTAGCATGCACGTATGGTAAAAGTTGTGTAACAAATTTGTTGCATGGGGTGCTCTTTTGATTGCCTTCCTTATGTGTGGAGGTCGGGATCGCGTGATGGTTAACTCCTACCAACCCTTCCCCTAGGAGCATGCGTAGTAGTACTTTGCTTAGAGGGCTAGTAAACTTTTGCAATAAGTATATGAGTTCTTTATGACTAATGTGAGTCCATGGATTATACGCACTCTCATCCTTCCACAATTTTCTAGCCTCTACGGTACCGTGCATTGCCCTTTCTCACCTTGAGAGTTGGTACAAACTTCGCCGGTGCATCCAAACCCCGTGATATGATACGCTCTATCACACATAAGCCTCCTTATATCTTCCTCAAAACAGCCACCATACCTACCTATCATGGCATTTCCATAATCATTCCAAGATATATTGCCATGCAACTTTCCACCGTTCCGTTTATTATGACACGCTCCATCATTGTCATATTGCTTTGCATGATCATGTAGTTGACATTGTATTTGTGGCAAAGACACCATTCATAATTTTTCATACATGTCACTCTTGGTTCATTGCATATCCCAGTACACCGCCGGAGGCATTCACATAGAGTCATATTTTGTTCTAAGTATTGAGTTGTAAGTAAATAAAAGTGTGATGATCATTATTAGAGAATTGTCCCATGTGAGGAAAGGATGATGGAGACTATGATTCCCCCACAAGTCGGGATGAGATTCCGGACTAAGAAAAAAAAACAGGCCAAAGAAAAAAAAGAGAAAGGCCAAGAGAAAAAAATAAAAAAATGAGAGAAAAAGAGAGAAGGGACAATGTTACTATCCTTTTTCCACACTTTTGCTTCAAAGTAGCACCATGATCTTCATGATAGAGAGTCTTCTATGTTGTCACTTTCATATACTAGTGGGAATTTTTCATTATAGAACTTGGCTTGTATATTCCAATGATGCGCTTCCTCAAAATGCCCTAGGTCTTCGTGAGAAAGTAAGTTGGATGCACACCCACTTAGTTTCTTTTGTTGAGCTTTCATACATTTATAGCTCTAGTGCATCCGTTGCATGGCAATCCCAACTCACTCACATTGATATCTATTGACGGGCATCTCCATAGCCCGTTGATGCGCCTAGCTGATGTGAGACTATCTTCTCCCTTTTTGTCCTCTTCACAACCACCACTCTATTCCACATATAGTGCTATATCCATGGCTTGCGCTCATGTATTGCGTGAGAGTTGAAAAAGCTGAAGTGCGTTAAAAAGTATGAACCAATTGCTTGGCTGAAACCGGGGTTGTGCATGATGGGAGTATTTTGTGTGATGAAAATGAAGCATAGCCTAACTATATGATTTTGTAGGGATAAGCTTTCTTTGGCTATGCTATTTTGATAAGACATGATTACTTGTTAGTATGCTTGAAGTATTACTATTTTTTTTGTCAATATGAACTTTTATTTTGAATCATTTGGATCTAAATATGCATGCCACAATTAAGATAATTACATTGAAAATATGCTAGGTAGCATTCCACATCAAAAATTCTGTTTTTATCATTTACCTACTCGAGGACGAGCAGGAATTAAGCTTGGGGATGCTTGATACGTCTCCAACGTATCTATAATTTTTGATTGTTCCATGTTATTATATTATCTGTTTTGAATGTTTAATGGGCTTTATTATATACTTTTATATTATTTTTGGGACTAACCTATTAACCGGAGGCGCGGCCCGAATTGCTTTTTTTTGCCTATTTCAGTGTTTCGAAGGAAAGGAATATCAAACGGAGTCCAAACGGAATGAAACCTTCGGGGACGTGATTTTTGGAACAAACATGATCCAGAGGACTTGGAGTGGACGTCAAGCAATCAACGAGGAGGCCATGAGGCAGGGAGGCGCGCCTGCCCCCCTGGGCGCGCCCCCCACCCTCGTGGGCCCCTCGTAGCTCTCCTGACCGACTTCTTTCGCCTATATATACTCTTATACCCTGGAAACATCAGGGACGGAGCCAAAACCCTATTTCCACCGCCGCAACTCTCTGTACCCGTGAGATCCCATCTTGGGGCCTTTTCCGGCGCTCCGCTGGAGGAGGCATTGATCACGGAGGGCTTCTACATCAACACCATAGCCTCTCCGATGATGTGTCGGTAGTTTACCTCAGACCCTCGGGTCCATAGTTATTAGCTAGATGGCTTCTTCTCTCTCTTTGGATCTCAATACAAAGTTCTCCTCGATTCTCTTGGAGATCTATTTGATGTAATCTTCTTTTGCGGTGTGTTTGTCGAGATCCGATGAATTGTGGGTTTATGATCAAGATTATCTATGAACAATATTTGAATCTCCTCTGAATTCTTTTATGTATGATTGGTTATCTTTGCAAGTCTCTTCGAATTATCAGTTTGGTTTGGCCTACTAGATTGATCTTTCTTGCAATGGGAGAGTGCTTAGCTTTGGGTTCAATCTTGCGGTGCTCGATCCCAGTGACAGTAGGGGAAACGACACGTATTGTATTGTTGCCATCGAGGATAAAAAGCCGGGGTTTATATCATATTGCTTGAGTTTATCCCTACATCATGTCATCTTGCTTAAAGCGTTACTCTGTTCTTATGAACTTAATAATCTATATGCATGCTGGATAGCGGTCGATGTGTGGAGTAATAGTAGTAGATGCAGGCAAGAGTCGGTCTACTTGTCGCGGACGTGATGCCTATATACATGATCATACCTAGATATTCTCATAACTATGCTCAGTTCTATCAATTGCTCGACAGTAATTCGTTCACCCACCGTAATACTTATGCTCTTGAGAGAAGCCACTAGTGAAACCTATGGCCCCTAGTGAAACCTATGGCCCCGGGGTCTATCTTCTATCATATTAATCATCGTTATTTCTATTACCATTTATTTTGCTTTCTTTACTTTTAGTCTTTATCATAAAAATACCAAAATATTATCTTATCATCTCTATCAGATCTCACTTTTGCAAGTGGCCGTGAAGGGATTGACAACCCCTTTATCGCGTTGGTTGCAAGGTTCTTATTTGTTTGTGTAGGTGCGTGGGACTTGAGCATGGTCTCCTACTAGATTGATACCTTGGTTCTCAAAACTGAGGGAAATACTTACAGTACTTTACTGCATCACCATTTCCTCTTCAAGGGAAAACCAACGCAGTGCTCAAGAGGTAGCAAGGAGCATGTGAGATTGTTGAGAAAAGTACTGCAAACACTGAAGGAACACAGCCTGAAGGTCAAACGCTCGAAGTGCTTGTTCGCGCAGCAGCAGATAATATACTTGGGGCACAAGATCAGCAGTGATGGGGTGGCCATGGATGACCGCAAAATTGAGTCAGTCCGTGATTGGCCGCATCCGGAATCAGTTCGTAAGCTGAGGGAGTTCTGGGGGCTGGCGGGCTATTACCGTAAGTTCGTCAGAAACTTTGGTATCATTTCTCGCCCCTTGATGGACATGCTTAAGAAAGGTACCTTGTTTATCTGGACACCAACGGCTGAGACAGCATTCAATGAATTGAAGAAAGCCCTGGTTCAGGCCCCGGTGCTGGCATTGCCAGATTTCACAAAGAAGTTTGTGGTCGAGACGGACGCTAGTGCTACGGGAGTGGGTGCAGTGCTTATGCAGGACGCTCACCCCCTGGCCTACTTGAGCAGGGCTCTCGCCCCACGCAACCTTGAATTCTCTGCTTATGAAAAAGAATGCCTAGCGCTGATGCTTGCAGTGGACCACTGGTGCCCGTATCTGCAACACGCGGAGTTCCTGGTGCGCACGGATCAAAAGAGCTTGCTCCACTTGACAGATCAGCGGCTAAACACACCAATTCAACAGAGAGCCTTCACCAAGCTCGTGGGTCTTCAATTTCAAATCCAGTACAAAACGGGCATCACCAACAAGGCAGCCGATGCGTTGTCAAGAAGAGATCATTGGGAGGAGGGGGAGCTCGCAGCAGTCTCAGTCTGTCGGCCAGCATGGCTCGAGGCCGTCGCAAGCAGTTATCGTCAGGACACGGAGGCCCAGCGCAAACTGGAACAGCTAACGCTGGATCCAACTAGTGACAGTGATTACGCATTGCAGGATGGGGTGATTCATCACAAAGGACGTATTTGGATTGGCTCTTATGAAACAACTCAGCTAGCCTTGATCAAAGCTCTGCATGACAGCGCGATCGGAGGCCATTCAAGATTCTATGCTACTTATCATCGTGTCAAAAACCTCTTCTCTTGGAAAGGTATGAAGGCCATGATCAAACAGTACGTGAAATCTTGCGACACTTGTTAGAGAGCTAAGACAGAGAGGATCTCTCCAGCAGGATTACTGCAACCTCTTCCAATTCCTAAAAGACCGTGGGCAGTTGTGTCTCTTGATTTCATCGAGGGGCTGCCGACCTCAGGAGGGCAGAACGTAATTCTCGTGGTGGTGGATAAATTCTCAAAATATGCTCACTGCATACCCCTGAAACACCCTTACACAGCTTTGACAGTGGCAGAAGCGGTCATGAAGAACATTTTCCGTCTGCATGGGTTGCCCCTGGCCATCATCTCGGACAGAGACGGATCTTCACCAGCGCGATTTGGTAGGAACTATTCAAGCGATCTCAAACCAAGCTGAGATTGAGCTCATCTTATCATCCACAGATTGATGGGAAAACCGAGTGGGTGAATCAGTGCTTAGAAGGATACTTACATTGTGCGGTGCACTCGTGCCCGAAGAACTGGAGCAAGTGGCTGTTTTTGGCTGAATATTGGTACAATACGGCTTTTCACTCCTTGCTAGGGTGCACTCCTTTTGAAGTGATCTATGGGCACCTGCCGCGAGAATTTGCATTTACACAGGTGGAGGAGAGCTCAGTGCCGGACCTGTCAGCGTAGTTACAGGAGAGAGCAGTCATGATGGATCACTTGCAGCAGCAGCTAAAACACGCACAAGATCGAATGAAGAAGCAACCAGACAAGCACCGCACGGATCGGTCCTTTGAGGTAGGGGATCTGCTGTACTTGAGGCTTCAGCCATTCATTCAGACATCGGTGGCTCAGTGGCCATATCAAAAGCTGGCGTTCAGATATTACGGGCCATATCCTGTCATAGCTCAGATCGGGAAGGTGGCATACAAGCTCCAGTTGCCGGTCGACAGTAAAATACACCCAGTTGTGCATGTCTCTCAATTGAAGAAGGCAATCAGTCCAGGCATTTCGGTAAGTCCGAGCCTTCCACCAGCTAACTCTGTGTTGCAGGAAGAACACTTTCGTGAGGCGATTTTGGCAACCAAGTTCATCAAGACGCAAGGGGAGATGCGCCCACGACTCCTGGTGCAGTGGAGCGAGATATCGCCGTCGTTGGGAACCTGGGAGGAACCAGCAGACCTTCGTCGTCATTTTCCAGCAAGCACGGCTTGGGGACAAGCCGAGACTCAAGGGGGAGAATGTCACGCCTGCAGGGGCGACCCCATCGGCAGAAGGCCAAGGAGAGGGACTGGACCGGGTGGCAGTTAGAGAATGAGGCTAGTTGGCATTTCCTGTTGGGCTTTAGTGTGTGCGTTGCGTATTGGGCCAACCGAGCCTGCGTGCCTGTGAGTGTGGTTAAGTAGCTAGGCTACCAGAGAGTGAATTATCGAAGAATATAGAACTGGATCGGCAGAGAGAAGTTTCTCTTCCTCTGATTTCTACCTTTCCCCTTCCTCCAAACCCTACCTACCTCTTTCTTCATCCCCTCCCAGATCCGATCCTGAGCCTTCAGTAGATCGAGCCTGTTACACTCAGACCCACTTTCTACAGTGTTTGTGGCTTGCCAAAGTCCTCAGTCGGGCAACTCCGGCCTCGGCGACCCAATAGCTGCATCCCTTTCAGCTTGCTTAGCTCGTCGATGTCCCGATAGCTACGGCCTCGATAGCTTGGATCTGCATCCCTCTAGTACTAGCTTCCTATGTTGTGGGTTGCCGCCGCCTTCCCTCACGGTTGTCTTTGCTTTGCTGCCTGCCCTATCCCGTACACCTCAAAGACTCCCCTTTCCCTAGATCTAATTCTCATGGGTATGGAGGCGGTGCTAACCTCCGGCGGCAGGTGCAACACCATCAACTCCCCTTACAGTCATGGCAATTCCAACCAGCGGTGGCTTCCTCATCTTTGATCCCAGATCCGACGGCTATGGGATTGCTCAGCCTCAGGCCAGGGAGAAATCCCTACTCAGCTTACCGGGTGTCGTGGAATTGTCACGGCAGATGTCCTAGTGTGAGGACTTGAGAGGGGTTGAGTGGAATCGAGAAACGCAACACAAGACAAGGATTTAGATAGCTTCGGGCCTCGGGAAACATCATCCGGTAACAACCCTACATGTTGTTTGTGGCTAGGTCTCATTATCATCACGAGGGAGTCGCCGTAAACCGGCTCTCCTAGTTATGGCTAACCCTTAAGATTATTTTTCTCCCTTCCTCTTGGGGTGCCCTGCCCCTCCTTATATATGTTGAAGGGGCGGGTTACATGTAGAGTCCAACTCGGATTAAGACTAAAACTATTCTGACTTCTCTTCATGGGCTTCTTAACGTATTGGGCTTCATAACGTCTCGGGCTTCATAACTCCAGGCAACTCTATCTGCCGAGTTATGACTGTCAACCAGTTATCATTGTCTGTCGGGTTATGACTATCAACCAGTTATCATTGTCTGCCGGTTTATGATTGCCCGCCGAGTTATGACTGTCAACTAGTTATCACTGTCTACCGGTTTATGATGGTCTGCCGGTTTATGAACTGACTTAACATCTGTCGGGTTATCATCTGACTTAACACCTGCCGGGTTATCATCTGACTTAGCTCCTGTCGGTTTACCACCAGCCGGTTTACCGTCTGTCTTAGCCATCTGTCTTAACTATCTGTCTTAACTGTCTGCCAGTTTACCAAGTCCCAGCCGGCTAATAACTCCGGCCGGGTCATACCGCCGGAGGTTAGCACCGCCTCAGCCTCAGGCCAGGGAGAAATCCCTACTCAGTTTACCGGGGCAGGCAGAAGCGGCGCCCACTGATACGTCTCCGTCGTATCTATAATTGTTTATTGTTCCATGCCAATATTATACAACTTTCATATACTTTTTGGCAACTTTTTATACTATTTTTGGGACTAACATATTGATCCAGTGCCCAGTGCCAGTTCCTGTTTGTTGCATGTTTTTGTTTCGCAGAATATCCATATCAAACGGAATCCAAACCGGATAAAAACGGTCGGAGAATATTTTTGGAATATTTGGAGAATTCTGGAAGAAAAATTCCGCGAGACGGTGCCCGAGGGAGGCACGAGGCAGGGCGGCGCGCCCCACCCCCCTAGGCACGCCCCTGACCCTCATGGGCCCCCCGTAAGGCAGTTGATCCCCTTCTTCGGCCGCAAGAAAGCTAATTTTTGGTTAAAAAAATACGGTGAAGGTTTCAGTCCAATCGGAGTTACGGATCTCCATATATATACGAAACGGTGAAAGGGCAGCTAGGAAAAAATGCAGAAACAGAGAGAGACAGAGAGACAGATCCAATCTCGGAGGGGCTCATGCCCCTCCCAAGCCATGGAGGCCAAGAACCATAGGGGAAACCCTTCTCTCATCTAGGGAGAAGGTTAAGGAAGAAGAAGGAGGAGGGGGGCTCTCTCCCCCTCGCTTCCGTGGCGCTGGAGTGCCACCGGGGCCATCATCATCACCGCCATCTTCATCAACAACTTCACCGCCATCATCACCAACTCTTCCCCCCTCTATGCAGCGGTGTAACCTCTCTCTTACCCGCTGTAATCTTTACTTAAACATGGTGCTCGACGCTATATGTTATTTCCCAATGATGTATGGCTATCTTATGGTGTTTGAGTAGATCCGTTTTGTCCTAATGGCTATTTGATGATCAAGATTGGTTTGAGTTGCATGTTTTATTATTGGTGTTGTCCTATGGTGCTCTCCGTGTCGCGCAAGCGTGAGGGATCCCCGCTGTAGGGTGTTGCAATATGTTTATGATTTGCTTATGGTGGGTGGCGTGAGCGACAGAAGCACAGACCCGAGTAAGTAGGTTGTTTGCGTATGGGATAAAGGGGACTTGATACTTTAATGCTATGGTTGGGTCTTACCTTAATGATCTTTAGTAGTTGCGGATGCTTGCTAGAGTTCCAATCATAAGTGCATATGATCCAAGTAGAGAAAGTATGTTAGCTTATGCCTCTCCCTCAAATGAAATTGCAATAGTGATTACCGGTCTAGTTATCGATTGCCTAGGGACAAATAACTTTCTCGTAACAAAAAGCTCTCTACTAAAATTAATTTAGTTGTGTCTTTATCTAAACAGCCCCTAGCTTTTATTTACGCGCTCTTTATTATCTTGCAGACCTATCCAAAACACCTACAAAGTACTTCTAGTTTCATACTTGTTCTAGGTAAAGTAAATGTTAAGCGTGCGTAGAGTTGTATCGGTTGTCGATAGAACTTGAGGGAATATTTATTCTACCTTTAGCTCCTCGTTGGGTTCGACACTCTTACTTATCGAAAACTGTTGCGATCCTCTATACTTGTGGGTTATCACCCACGGGTGTCGCTTTTCGGCACTGCCATGGCCTCCAGCTATGCCCCTCTTCGAGCTCAAGGCAAACCCTAGGGCCGATTTCTTTGGACATGATGGCAACGGTGTCTGGTCATCGTCTTCCTTCTTGAAGGTGTTGTCTTGTTGGGTTTGGCGATTTTGGACTTCTTGCTGGTTTGACATGCTGCTTTTGGTTCGGGTGTGGGAAGTTTAGCTGTTTTGTATCCTCTGTTCGGCCAAAGCATCCCTTGTCTCTCTGCTCTAGGCACCATGTTACGCATTCCTGCATCTGTTTCACGCGTATGTCCCTCATTGTACTCATTCTATTTTCTTGTATCAATGAAAAAAGATACGCAATCTTTGCGTATTCGCAAAAAAGAGAGTCGACCACAACGTCCTAGTTGTTGGCCGGCCGGCCTGGCATCCAAGTGCCCGCCCAGTGGCAAGGGGGCCCCGAAAATCCTACATCTACGAAGAGCTAGGAAAACTTTTACGTAAACCTCCAATCTAAACTCTTCCCCCCCCCCCCCCCCCCCGATTTTTTGGGGGTGGGCCCGTCCGCCCCTTATCTCCAATCATACTTCTCCACCTGCCTCATTACGTTAATCCCGTACAATTATTTAAATAGCTCTAGCATTGCTCAAGGGGGCCCCGTGGTGAGCGTCTGGAACTCATCCTCTAGTCACGCCAACCACCGGCTGAGTAGCTTGTCCACATGGTTGCTCGTCGGAGCTTTCGTTCAATCGATATACCAAGATGATACAACTGTACCGAGCAAAATGTCTAGTCTCTACGTAGGACGATGCACACAACCAACACGCTCAACATACCAAAAAGGAAAAAAAATGATTTTACACCCCAAAAAAAAAGCTCGCCAGAGCTGATGTGGCATGTCAATGCGGACAATCACTACTAGCCACAAGAAGATTAACTAAGCAGGCCGCTTGTGTGTAAATAAATACTAGGGCAATATATTTATGGCTGTTGTTGATTGGTTTTAGATAGCTAACCGCTCATGCCCAGCAGTGATATATTATGGTTATAGTTGACTTGTCGAGATCGATAGTGGAATCTTCATTTTGATATGATTGTATATTTCAATCGAATCGTGAATTGGTCGATGATCCTGGTATGCATATCCAGCTTAATTTTGTTTATAGACGGCAGCCGCCCCAACTAACGGCAGCTAGCGAATAATCAAGGGGAACAATGGGTAGATAAAAGTAGGAGTACGTACGTTGGCTGATTATTAGAGCATCTGCATGCCAAAGCATCAAGTGCTCGACTTATTAAGACTAATTAACAAGATAAAACTGAAATTTTGTCTTCTTAGCATGCATGGGTTTGCCGCAGTTTATCATGTTTGTAACCATTGCATGAACCACACATGAAGCACTTGATAGAAAATATTACGGCCAGGAAGGTTTTGTTCTATCATGATGGTGGTGCAATCTTCCGATAAGACCTCAGCTATCTTGATAGAAAATACTAAAAACTAGTGGTATTATATTAATATATGACAGGCTACCAGCCTACCACCGGAATTGGTTGCTACAAGTTTGATGTACAAGGCTTGATTCTCAACTTAACTTGATCCTCGAGATTTCAAGAAAATGATAGAAAATCCACCGGAAAGAAGAATAAGAATATATTAGGAGATTACAAACAAAATTATATTATCAGATCTCAACCATGCATGTTGTTGCATACCCAACCTGGCATGCTACAGATAGTACCAGCTCGTGTTGGATGTCCTGGTTGAGAAATCAAGAAAAGGAGAGAGAAGACGTTGCTATCGAATTCAAGACTTTTTCTAGCTTATCACTGATCCAAGACATGTGAGCTTCTGTTCTGAGATCGAGATCGAGATTGAGATGGGAAGGCGGGGGTGAAGATGGAGATGGGGCATGTGCTTAGTCAAACCAGGTGGCATGCACATATTGCTTGCACGCATGGGCTTAATAGCAAGCAGTATGGCAGATGGCAGATGCAAGCAAGAAATAATTATCGAGGTGCATGGTAGCTAGATAGCACAAGAAATAATACCACTGCTTACTATCAAGCTCACCCCTGTTGGAAATATGAGCAATTTACTAAATGATTTTATTAACAGAAATACTAGATAAAGCATGACTAATATAGTAGAGATAAAACAAGTCATGCGTTCTGACAGAGAGAAGGTAAATAGCATCTGTATATATGAACTGTAGCTTAGCATATCTATAGCAGACAATAGAGCTAGTCGCATATATGAAGTAGAACCTAACATGTCTAGGGCAAGTACTATTACGAGATACCGTGGCAGGACATCCAACAGAAAGAAGAACGCATACGGAACAGTAGCAGCACTGGACTTGGCGGTGTCCTCGCCAGCCATGTTGTCGAGGAGGTTGTCGACGTCGGGGAAGTAGTCGTCGGAGTCCGGGGCGTCCGTGACGAAGGAGTCAAGTCAGTAGTCGCGCACAGCGCTCCCAAAAAACCTTATCACCCTTCTCCCGTACAGAACTCAAAGAGGTGCGGTTTCAGAGGCCTACTGTCCTGACCTGCGGTGCACGCCGCAAGCCGGGATGGGGAAGAACGTAGCAGCAGCGCAGTGCTCAGGAACTTGTGGCGAGAGGAAGAAGAGGTTCTGGTGCGTCTCTCGCAGGGAGCTGTAGAGAACGAGCGAGACGAAATGAACAGGCAGCAGGCGAAGAGGTGCGCCGTTCGTATTCAATATCGGCTCATTCCTGCAACCCGCGGCGTGGCGCGTCGTGACGAGGCGAGGCGTGGCGGGCAGCGGAGGAGGAGCGCGCGTGGATGTCCCTCTTGTTCTCATCCTCATACATGTGGAGAAAGAGCCCCCCTTATAAAGAGGTCCAACTCCCTCTAAACTAGCAATGTGGGACTAAACTTTAGTTCCACCTCTTGCCTTGCACGAATGGGCTGCGGGGGCCTCTAGGATTTATTAGGAATTTCTGAAACTGCTATTGGGCTAGGCCCAAAATAGACAAAATTCCAGCAATCCCCCACCAAATCCCAGAGGCACACAAAATTTGCCTTTGGTTCCAAAACACTGTTTTATATACAGGTACTACAGTGGAGACTGTTAAGTAGAACTTCCACCTAGAACTCTATGCTACACTAGTAAGCAACTTGGACAGTGGACTGGGCCTTGAACTGCAAGTTTTCTGCGAATCTAGCTTCACATAAAGCCTTGACCGATATGTGGCTACCATGGGTCTTCCCCGCGGGTGGAGCTTATGTGTCATACTCCGAGACCTTTGATGTCTACTACGTAACCTTCTCCTTGTAGACGTTGTTGGGCCTCCAACTGCAGAGGTTTGTAGGACAGTAGCAAATTTCCCTCAAGTGGGTGACCTAAGGTTTATCAATCCATGGGAGGTGTAGGATGAAGATGGTCTCTCTCAAACAACCCTGCAACCAAATAACAAAGAGTCTCTTGTGTCTCCAACACACCCAATACAATGCTAAATTGTATAGGTGCACTAGTTCGGCGAAGAGATGGTGATACAAGTGCAATATGGATGGTAGATATAGGTTTTGTAATCTGAAAATATAAAAACAGCAAGGTAGCAAGTGGTAAAAGTGAGCGTAAACGGTATTGAAATGCTAGGAAACAAGGCCTAGGGTTCATACTTTCAGTAGTGCAAGTTCTCTCAACAATAATAACATAACTGGATCATATAACTGTCCCTCAACATGCAACAAAGAGTCACTCCAAAGTCACTAATAGCGGAGAACAAACGAAGAGATTATTGTAGGGTACGAAACCACCTCAAAGTTATTCTTTCAGATCGATCTATTCAAGAGTCCGTAGTAAAATAACACGAAGCTATTCTTTCCGTTCGATCTATCATAGAGTTCGTACTAGAATAACACCTTCAGACACAAATCAACCAAAACCCTGATGTCACCTAGATACTCCAATGTCACCTCAAGTATCCATGGGTATGATTATATGATATGCATCACACAATCTCAGATTCATCTATTCAACCAACACAAAGAACTTCAAAGAGTGCCCCAAAGTTTCTACCGGAGAGTCAAGTCGAAAACGTGTGCCAACCCCTATGCATAAGTTCACAAGGTCACTGAACCCGCAAGTTGATCACCAAAACATACATCAAGTGAATCACGTGAATATCCCATTGTCACCACAGATAAGCACATGCAAGACATACATCAAGTGTTCTCAAATCCTTAAAGACTCAATCCAATAAGATAACTTCAAAGGGAAAACTCAATCCATTACAAGAGAGTAGAGGGGGAGAAACATCATAAGATCCAACTATAATAGCAAAGCTCGCGGTACATCAAGATCGTGCCAAATCAAGAACACGAGAGAGAGAGAGAGAGAGAGAGAGAGAGAGATCAAACACATAGCTACTGGTACATACCCTCAGCTCCGAGTGTGAACTACTCCCTCCTCGTCATGGAGAGCGTCGGGATGATGAAGATGTCCACCGGTGATGGATCCCCCCTCCGGCAGGGTGCCGAAACAGGGTCCCGATTGGTTTTTGGTGTCTACAGAGGCTTGCGGCGGCGGAACTCCCGATCTATTCTGCTACCCGATGTTTTTAGGGTATATGGACATAAATAGGCGAAAGAAGTCGGTCAGGGGAGCTATGAGGAGCCCACGAGGGTGGGGGGCACGCCCAGGGGGGTTGGGCGCGCCTCCCTGCCTCGTGGCTTCCTCAAAGCTTCCCTGACGTCTACTCCAAGTCTCTTGGATTGCTTCCGTTTCAAAAATAACTCTCCTGAAGGTTTCATTCCGTTTGGACTCCGTTTGATATTCCTTTTCTTCGAAACACTGAAATAGGCAAGAAAATAACAATTTGGGTTGGGCCTCCGGTTAATACGTTAGTCCCAAAAAATAATATAAAAGTGTTTAGTAAAGGCCATAAACATCCAAAACAGATAATATAATAGCATGAATACTTCATAAATTATAGATACGTTGGAGACGTATCAGCATCCCCAAGCTTAATCCTGCTCGTCCTCGAGTAGGTAAATGATAAAAAGAAATAATTTATGAAGTGTGAATGCTAGAAGGTGTACAAGTTTGATCAATGATAATTTCAATCACCTTTTCTAGCATCATCATATGTCATACCAGTATATCATCTCATAAAACTTCTCATGATCAAGTAACAAGCTATTCACATGTTAAAGCATAGACCATAAACTTTCTTGAAAACTAGCAAACTATGTTCTCAGTCATCAAACAATTGCAATTCATCTTATTTTCAGGAAGAGTCTATGTAAGAGCTTTGATTTAGCAAATCCCACATACTCAACTATCATATAGTCTTCCATGATTGCTACCACTCAAAGCATATTTTTAGAACAAATAGCATCCATCAAACACAGAGAAAGATAGGGGCTTAATGTTTTGCCTCCCAACTTAATTATCATATAGATAATTGTCAACAATAATAATTCATCATCAAATATATTTGAATGGCCATATATGCTTAAATCTTCCATCACATGATGCTTGCCAACTAAATAGTGTAGGGGAACGCAGCAGAAAACAAAAAATTTCCGACCTACGCACCAGCCCAGGACCACTATGGAGACTGCATACATGGTTTGATCTTTTTCGTTACCGACTCGTAGCGCAGCGGGAAGTAGAGTCGATGACGATCGGCGGTGCAGATCCCCGCAGCTAGGATTTACAACCTCCCAACCGCAAGGATGTATACCCTCATCTGCTCCTCAGACAGCCCTCCAGGAGGCGGTCGAACAGCCCCCCGGACGGTGTCGCGGACAGCCCTTCGGGAGGACCTTCGAAACTCGAACGGTCACTCGGACAGCCCTTCGGGAGGACCTTCGAAACTCGGACGGTCACACGGACAGCCCTTCGGGAGGCACTCACGAACTAAGAACGAAGCTACGATCTCTCTACAGAGTTGCACACATACGGTGTCATCTATCCGGCAGGGCTTCGCCGTCCAGAACTAGTTCCTGCCGGAACCCAGACAGCCTTACGGCTCTACGAAACTCTTTTCGTGGGAGGGAGAGAAGAAGCCAGATAATGCATGGCATGTGTATGAGAGCAAGGGATGATCCTTTAGGCAGCCCCCTCCACCCCTATATATAGGCCAAGCCCAAGGGTGGCTTCTCCAAGAAGCCAAGGGGGGAAATACCAAAAAGGCCCTCAAGGTGGCTTCTCCAAGAAGCCAAGCAAAAAGCACTTTCACTATTCATGACGACATTTTTCAGCGTCCGTTCAAATTAAAAATATTTATGTGGGCTCAGAACATTTCCAGTACCCACTAAAATAATTTTCAACGCGTTCCGAAACAATTTCGGTTTAGTGATTTTCATCTGCGAAAAGCAAACAAGAATGCGTTTTCACTATTCATGAAGAGAATTTTTCGCGTCCACTAAATCCGAAAATATTTCTGTGGGTCTTAGAATAATTCCAGTACCCACTAAAATGATTTTGGATTCGTTCTGAAACAATTTCAGATTAGTGAATTTCATCTGCGAAAAACAGCCAAAGCGGTACCGGCAGCTCCGAAACATTTTCGGTTTTTATTTCTAAAAATTCCAAAAAGTTTCCAGAATGATTCTGGCACCCTCCAAGAATTAGCAGGCATGTGCCGAAACCATTTTGACTTAATGGCATACCCCGAAACAACTTTTTCGGTTTCACCGAAACTCATCCAATGACCTCTCTCTGCGGTACGATTCCGCTGTCCGAAACTTTTTGGTGTCCGAAACTTTTTCGGTGATTTTCTCTCAGACTCCCTGTCTAGTATTCAGCAGATAGATGACCCTTAAGCGTGTGACCCTATAGGTTTGGTGAAGTATAGACATGACCTGGAACCCCTTCCGATCAATGATCAACATCGGAGCCGTGGACACCCATATTGACCCCTATACCCACACGAATGAATATTCGAGTGAACCTCCAGTTGCCGTGTGCTATTCCTGTTGCTTCGCGATATGTTACAAATACCCGAGGTGAGACATGTTGGCATTCCCGTGGATCAACAACTTGTCCACTATGCTAGTTACCTCGTTGCCGGTTTTGTTCTCTTTTCTCATTTCATGTTCCGGCATCCCCATGATCAAATCACAAAGTGTCTGGCCAGACGATGATGGACACCATAACACCGAGAGGGCCCGAGTATATCTCTCCATCGTCGGAGGAGCAAATCCCAATCTTGAGCTATCAAGTTACTTGACACACTTTTCCATGAACCCGTAAGCCGCCGTAATAGACACCCATTTACGGATGATGTTTAACAAACCCCAAAGTTCATGAAGCAAGCATGAAGAAACTCGATACTCTCATGGTCTAAGGAATCATGCAAACGTTAACCATCTCTGTGTTATGTACCAATAAACTTGTGACGAAAGAATCTCATAGCATAACATCAATCCGGGTCGATTCAACACAAATGTTCTCTTAACATTGTGCCCTCAAAATTGCTGGCATAGACATGCCCATGACCAGGAAAACAAAATCATCATGCAACACTTGAGCTAGCCTTAGAGGCCAGACTAGGAATACTTCTTACCGTTTATTATTCCACACGTGCATATGAGTCTTCCTCCGAGCCTCGTGGATATTGCAGACTCGAGAATCATTGCAGTTATAGCATGGAACATAAACATAATTGTGAACTCGGAGATAAATAATATCATTTATTATTGCCTCTAGGGCATATCTCCTACAGACTCCCACTTGCACTAGAGTCAATAATCTAATTAATGCTAATGCACTTCGCTTGTGGTATAGCCTGATGTCCAACGGATCTGACGACTTCAGTTCCGTGTGTATCTTTGCATGTCCTCGCGTTTTCACGTTTTCACGAAATTCATATTTTGTGTGGACTTGGCTTTGTATGTATGTGAATCACAGGTCGAACCTGGATTCCTCAGACTGAGTTATGGAGCAACTACCTGCAGTAGTGTCCGATTGTCAAAAGCCATCTTGGAACTATACTAAGTTCATGAATGAACTATATGATTCAACATCTTCTTTGTCGCTTCTAAAGCGTCAACATACTTAGCCCTTGTTATAGAATTCGCCACAGTAACTAGTTTGAACAAATTCCAACTAACTATGCCACCACATTGTGTGTTACACAAAACCCTTAACTTAAACCGAAAATCGCACGGTGAAAAGATGAAGACTATCGATGTAACATTTTACAACGAACTCTTCATGATCTCCGCTTGCAAGAAAACATATCATCAGTACTTACTCTAGTACTCAATGACATCTTTCACTGTTGTCCCACGATCAGTACTTTGATCACTTTAGTATCCATACTCGCAACACCTTGGGAGTATCGGACATATCTGGTTGTTTTACATACCATGGAATACATGATTAATCCAAACACAAAAGTGTGTGGAATCTGCATCATGTATTTTACTCATCAGTGTTTTGGGACACCGAGTCTTGCAAAAACTCTTTCCATGTGACTTTGGCAAGAATCACTCCTTGGCGTTTTAAATGCTGAAAGGTTTTAGCATCTTGTCAATATGTATTCATTGCTTAGCCCCATTAGGTAAATCTATCTCCATAGATCATCATGCCTAATATTGAGGCTATTTAGCCTAAGCACTTCATCGAAAAACTATTTTCAAATGAAGTCCTAATTCGTGTCAAGAAATTTATTTCCAATTACCAATGTGCCAAGCACATAAGGTTTTTAGAAATATTATTACGCTCCCACTTACTTTCTTGAATTACAAGCATCTTCGTTACCCATTGATGAAGTCAAAACCTCTTTGACCATTTCATCAAAACACGAAGATTCCAACTCCATTTTGCTCTCTTCTGTCCATTGCTGGAACTCTGAAGTTTGCATACCTACTAGCATCCTCTGGATCGACAAATTACTTTGGACTGTATCATATACAAGTCCTAGCTTTCATTTCCATCAGATGGAAATCCTTTTATCATCCATGTTTCATATCTCATAATTGAAATATGTATTAATTGCTAGTTTAACCCGAACCGACTTTAAGCATCGCTACGATGAAAACAACCTCATCGTAGTCAACTCTTGAACTTGTTATTTCAACAAGTCGAGCTTTATGGATAAAACATTTTTATCCGTATCAGTTTTAAGTTCCATAAATATTCGTTAGACTCTAAGTCTTCCGAAAGGTGTATCAAGGTTTAAATCTTGAATCACTTATATGGAAACTAACTCGGGTTGTATTGGCATTTAGCCAATTCCGGAGTCAGGGCCCACCAACGCTTCCTTGTGTATCGTAGGTATAATGTTGTCTAACAACAATATCTCGTTTGCGCACCTGAGAGGTTTGCACGAGCCTTGCCTACGTGGTTCAGCTGCAAGTTCGACCGAAGTTCATACATTTTATTGTAGAGACTTCCGTATCAGTCGCAGTAGGAAACTCTGGAATTACTTCCAAGGTCTCTTTCCTTTGATCTGATGATGTAGATACTGTTTATCTCGTCGAGTTGCACTATTCTCCCACTCACCTTTTTGAAAGAACCATTCTCTTTAAAAGCACACCGTTTCGTGGCAAAACTATTTGCCTCGGTATAGTGAGGGAGGAATACCCAACATTTTGGTATAACCTACAAAGTAGCACTTGTCTGATTTGGAATAGGTTTGTAACCTTTTACATAAGCCCCATATTCCAAATGTTAAGAAAAGATATAACATGGTTGGGCGTACCATACCATGGCTTCATTTCAACAGACCCGATGTAGCTCTTTTCAGTGTAAAAGCCGCAGTCTCTAAAGCATCACTTTAAAAGGGATAATCACAAATTTATTTATGTCATCTTTGACCTTACCATGTCATAAATTGTTTGATTACATCTCCACAGACTTTCCACTTGCAGTGGTGTTCCGGGAGGTGCAAGTTATGAAACCCCTTTCACAACTCATCAGACATTCGCTAAACATGTAACTCAAATATTCCTTTGTGCAATCAAATTGCAGAAACATAATTTTCTTGTTACAATAACTTCTACTTCATTTTTGAGAACCTTTCGAATGATTTCAAAAGATCCAGACTTGCGTCTCATCAAGTAAATATCCATATATCTACTTGAGTCATTTCTGAAGATAAATAAATCCACCACTAACAACACTTATCGGACTACACACATCAAATGTATGATCACTAATAAGTTTGTTGTTCGTTCCTTATGGCATGTGAACGGTATTTTAGTCACTTCACTTTTCGGAGGAAAGTTGCAAGTGTCAGATGATTCAAAATCAAAAAGACTTCAAAATTCATCATAATGGAATTTTCCATGCGGGTTTCTCCAATGTGACCAAATGTAGTGCCACACTTGTGTGGTATTCTTTTAGTCTTGCGACATTTAGCGTCAGTGTTATGGATGTATCATATTACCATCAATATTCATAACATACATGCCATCTTGGATGGAAGCATGGCCCTTCATGTTATTCATAATACTTAACAACAATTGTTGTGTTTATGAACAACTCTTTTGCAACAAACATTGTGCAATGGGCTAGAGTGTATGAAACTCTAAAATGAATTACGAAAGTAAACCCAGAGGCATTGTATTATTATCAATATTCATAACATACATCTCATTCATAATGAAAGTATGACCCTTGTGTTATTCATAACATCGAACATAAAAAGTTCTCTTATGAACAACCTTCTTGCAAGATACCTTATGCAATGGGATAGAGTTTGTAAAACTCTAAATGAATTATGAAAATAAATACAGACGGCAATACACCGATGGAAGGTATAGTAACATTTACTATGTTCCCTGTGTATACCTTAACCTCATTTCTAGCTAGTCTTTCAGGCCATAGTAGTTCTTACATCGAGTTGCAACAGAATGCAATCGAGCGGGCAATTTTGTGATGAACTCACAATACCCAAGAATTAGTGATTAACATGTTTAACCATAATTCGCAAGAACTATATCTTTGACCAGCCTTCTATACATCAAAAACTTGTATGACATTCATACATGAGCTGGATATTCCAGTCTTCTTTCCTTTTGCCTTTATACTTCTAACAGTTTAACCTTTAGTATTTCTCCTACTCTCAGAAGAAGCACCCAACTTAAGAGTGGCATTAGCCCCGGACTTCCTAGGCGTGTAAGTCATACTAACACCCTTTGGACACTTCCTTTCTCCTTAATTTGTTGTTTTATTCACCTTTCATTATATGACAGGCGTTCTTTTGGATCCCTTTCCCAATAGTAAAATGCATAGTAAACACTTTTACTAATACTTGCAAACAAACATTGCTTTGTTTGTATCTGAAAATAATTTTCAGTTCCATGAATATCATATAACTATCCCAACTTTCGAAGTTTGGGTTTCATGGAAGCAAACATATTCCACTTGACCGTAACAGAATTCTAGCTTTTGGATCGAAGGACGAGAGTCACATGATCCATAGCATTAGCGGGAGGATACGGAAAGCATGCGATAGGACAAAGTCCTTCTCGGCACTTTTGAGGACAATCCTCATATTACGTTACCAATCGTAAAGTTTTAACCAGATATTTAACAGCTATTCAATTTTAATAGGGAAGGTGGAAATGCGAGCCATTATTCTACAACTATTATGCAAGAAACACTTAGACAGTGTTCATAATTAATTGCACTGAGAATTAAACATGTTAATTCAACAGTGCGCTCCCACTCAAATCAATATCTCTCATAATTGATCTAGAGTGATTCAAGATCCATATTTCTATTCGATGCCATTGACGGGTTCATCACTGATGACACGAATTTCAATCGGTAGGCCAACTTGCCGATCACATCTCTATGTGATTCTTGTTCATCTTTCGATGGGCGTGTTCCGAGCTCAGGACTCTCCTGCCTGAACGTCAAAGACAACCAAGTGATCTTGCTGCGAGGTCTGACCTCACCCGCCTCATTCCTCTCGATTCGTTCGTGCTCATGTGTACATGGCGCACCCCGAAAAGATACGAATTTTCAGACGGTGCTACACTTGGGTGAACACTAACTACTTTGATATTTTAAGTGAGAGATCACCCTAATAAAAAGCGACTACCGCGCAATCAAGAAGGGTGCATCATAAGGGATAAACATCTCAGGCAATTCATAATAGCATGATATGGTATAGCCCTTTCTGACGGAGAAGTATTTCATTTCTTCGTCTTCGGCATTCGCGTCGGTGTTCACCTTCACGAAGATTGCCACCACCTTGTCGATGCACCAGATAATATTGCTATCCCTATAGCTAATAAAATAAGTGCATTACTTAAGGTTGACACGCAGGTCATTAAAGTGACAATCATATGGCTCCAGCCATCATGCCGAATCATGACACGCAGGTCATGTTAATTACATCATATAGTCATCTCATACATAATCAAATTGAATATGAGCATTGCTATACCACATCACATGCACATCCTGCAAAACCAAGTTAGACGCCTCTAATCGGTTTATGCAAAAATTTATTTTACGTGGCTTCTAAGGTTTTGACTTAAACCGCAGCTACCAACGTTTTATCATCAAGTATGATTATTCAAGTTGCTAGATTAACATCTCGGGGTGTATGAGACACGAGATAATTAAATCACGAGCCCCATACTAAACTTCGTCATACGCATGACCCCCGTGCAGATCATATCTGCAATGCCCTTTCATCTGCGAATTTCATCTTTCTTTTGACTACGGCAGAACCCAAAGAAGTGATAGCACTTCCATGATCAATCAGGATCACGGATTGCCAGAACTTTGTCAAATTCCACCATGTTGTCTCGAGATTGAGCAAACACAAATTCTAGGGAAGTAACAAGAACGTCGGGTAACAGATTTCATCTGTCACCCGCATAAATAATTTTCAGCAATAGATCTTATCTACTACCTAATTATATTATGCAATACCCATACATCTCTATGTATTCTAGATCGCAACCTGCATCTACGCATAGCACGGCTCATGATGCCACTGTAGGTGAACGCAGCAGAAAACAAAAAATTTCGAACCTACGCACCAGCCCAGGACCACTATGGAGAATACATGGTTTGATCTTTTTCGTTACCGACTCGTAGCGCAGCGGGAAGTAGAGTCGATGACGATCGGCGGTGCAGATCCCCGCAGCTAGGATTTACAACCTCCCAACCGCGAGGATGTATACCCTCATCTGCTCCTCAGACAGCCCTCCGGGAGGCGGTCGAACAGCCCCCCGGACGGTGTCGCAGACAGCCCTTCGGGAGGACCTTCGAAACTCGAACGGTCACTCGGACAGCCCTTCGGGAGGACCTTCGAAACTCGGACGGTCACACGGACAGCCCTTCGGGAGGCACTCACGAACTAAGACCGAAACTACAATCTCTCTACAGAGTTGCACACATACGGTGTCATCTATCCGGCAGGGCTTCGCCGTCCAGAACTAGTTCCTGCCGGAACCCAGACAGCCTTACGGCTCTACGAAACTCTTTTCGTGGGAGGGAGAGAAGAAGCCAGATAATGCATGGCATGTGTATGAGAGCAAGGGATGATCCTTTAGGCAGCCCCCTCCACCCCTATATATAGGCCAAGCCCAAGGGTGGCTTCTCCAAGAAGCCAAGGGGGGAAATACCAAAAAGGCCCTCAAGGTGGCTTCTCCAAGAAGCCAAGCAAAAAGCACTTTCACTATTCATGACGACATTTTTCAGCGTCCGTTCGAATTAAAAATATTTATGTGGGCTCAGAACATTTCCAGTACCCACTAAAATAATTTTCAACGCATTCCGAAACAATTTCGGTTTAGTGATTTTCATCTGCGAAAAGCAAACAAGAATGCGTTTTCACTAATCATGAAGAGAATTTTTCGCGTCCACTAAATCCGAAAATATTTCTGTGGGTCTTAGAATAATTCCAGTACCCACTAAAATGATTTTGGATTCGTTCTGAAACAATTTCAGATTAGTGAATTTCATCTGCGAAAAACAGCCAAAGCGGTACCGGCAGCTCCGAAACATTTTCGGTTTTTATTTCTGAAAATTCCAAAAAGTTTCCAGAATGATTCTGGCACCCTCCAAGAATTAGCAGGCATGTGCCGAAACCATTTTGACTTAATGGCATACCCCGAAACAACTTTTTCGGTTTCACCGAAACTCATCCAATGACCTCTCTCTGCGGTACGATTCCGCTGTCCGAAACTTTTTGGTGTCCGAAACTTTTTCGGTGATTTTCTCTCAGACTCCCTGTCTAGTATTCAGCAGATAGATGACCCTTAAGCGTGTGACCCTATAGGTTTGGTGAAGTAGAGACATCACCTGGAACCCCTTCCGATCAATGATCAACATCGGAGCCGTGGACACCCATATTGACCCCTATACCCACGCGAATGAATATTCGAGTGAACCTCCAGTTGCCGTGTGCTATTCCTGTTGCTTCGCGATATGTTACAAATACCCGAGGTGAGACATGTTGGCATTCCCGTGGATCAACAACTTGTCCACTATGCTAGTTACCTCGTTGCCGGTTTTGTTCTCTTTTCTCATTTCATGTTCCGGCATCCCCATGATCAAATCACAAAGTGTCTGGCCAGACGATGATGGACACCATAACACCGAGAGGGCCCGAGTATATCTCTCCATCGTCGGAGGAGCAAATCCCAATCTTGAGCTATCAAGTTACTTGACACACTTTTCCATGAACCCGTAAGCCGCCGTAATAGCCACCCATTTACGGATGATGTTTAACAAACCCCAAAGTTCATGAAGCAAGCATGAAGAAACTCGATACTCTCATGGTCTAAGGAATCATGCAAACGTTAACCATCTCTGTGTTATGTACCAATAAACTTGTGACGAAAGAATCTCATAGCATAACATCAATCCGGGTCGATTCAACACAAATGTTCTCTTAACATTGTGCCCTCAAAATTGCTGGCATAGACATGCCCATGACCAGGAAAACAGAATCATCATGCAACACTTGAGCTAGCCTTAGAGGCCAGACTAGGAATACTTCTTACCGTTTATTATTCCACACGTGCATATGAGTCTTCCTCCGAGCCTCGTGGATATTGCAGACTCGAGAATCATTGCAGTTATAGCATGGAACATAAACATAATTGTGAACTCGGAGATAAATAATATCATTTATTATTGCCTCTAGGGCATATCTCCTACAGACTCCCACTTGCACTAGAGTCAATAATCTAATTAATGCTAATGCACTTCACACCTGTGGCACACCGGTGTAAATATTCTTCGCTTGTGGTATAGCCTGATGTCCAATGGATCTGACGACTTCAGTTCCGTGTGTATCTTTGCATGTCCTCGCGTTTTCACGTTTTCACGAAATTCATATTTTGTGTGGACTTGGCTTTGTATGTATGTGAATCACAGGTCGAACCTGGATTCCTCAGACTGAGTTATGGAGCAACTACCTGCAGTAGTGTCCGATTGTCAAAAGCCATCTTGGAACTATACTAAGTTCATGAATGAACTATATGATTCAACATCTTCTTTGTCGCTTCTAAAGCGTCAACATACTTAGCCCTTGTTATAGAATTCGCCACAGTAACTAGTTTGAACAAATTCCAACTAACTATGCCACCACATTGTGTGTTACACAAAACCCTTAACTTAAACCGAAAATCGCACGGTGAAAAGATGAAGACTATCGATGTAACATTTTACAACGAACTCTTCATGATCTCCGCTTGCAAGAAAACATATCATTAGTACTTACTCTAGTACTCAATGACATCTTTCACTGTTGTCCCACGATCAGTACTTTGATCACTTTAGTATCCATACTCGCAACACCTTGGGAGTATCGGACATATCTGGTTGTTTTACATACCATGGAATACATGATTAATCCAAACACAAAAGTGTGTGGAATCTGCATCATGTATTTTACTCATCAGTGTTTTGGGACACCGAGTCTTGCAAAAACTCTTTCCATGTGACTTTGGCAAGAATCACTCCTTGGCGTTTTAAATGCTAAAAGGTTTTAGCATCTTGTCAATATGTATTCATTGCTTAGCCCCATTAGGTAAATCTATCTCCATAGATCATCATGCCTAATATTGAGGCTATTTAGCCTAAGCACTTCATCGAAAAACTATTTTCAAATGAAGTCCTAATTCGTGTCAAGAAATTTATTTCCAATTACCAATGTGCCAAGCACATAAGGTTTTTAGAAATATTATTACGCTCCCACTTACTTTCTTGAATTACAAGCATCTTCGTTACCCATTGATGAAGTCAAAACCTCTTTGACCATTTCATCAAAACACGAAGATTCCAACTCCATTTTGCTCTCTTCTGTCCATTGCTGGAACTCTGAAGTTTGCATACCCACTAGCATCCTCTGGATCGACAAATTACTTTGGACTGTATCATATACAAGTCCTAGCTTTCATTTCCATCAGATGGAAATCCTTTTATCATCCATGTTTCATATCTCATAATTGAAATATGTATTAATTGCTAGTTCAACCCGAACCGACTTTAAGCATCGCTACGATGAAAACAACCTCATCGTAGTCAACTCTTGAACTTGTTATTTCAACAAGTCGAGCTTTATGGATAAAACATTTTTATCCGTATCAGTTTTAAGTTCCATAAATATTCGTTAGACTCTAAGTCTTCCGAAAGGTGTATCAAGGTTTAAATCTTGAATCACTTATATGGAAACTAACTCGGGTTGTATTGGCATTTAGCCAATTCCGGAGTCAGGGCCCACCAACGCTTCCTTGTGTATCGTAGGTATAATGTTGTCTAACAATAATATCTCGTTTGCGTACCTGAGAGGTTTGCACGAGCCTTGCCTACGTGGTTCAGCTGCAAGTTCGACCAAAGTTCATACATTTTATTGTAGAGACTTCCGTATCAGTCGCAGTAGGAAACTCTGGAATTACTTCCAAGGTCTCTTTCCTTTGATCTGATGATGTAGATACTGTTTATCTCGTCGAGTTGCACTATTCTCCCACTCACCTTTTTGAAAGAACCATTCTCTTTAAAAGCACACCGTTTCGTGGCAAAACTATTTGCCTCGGTATAGTGAGGGAGGAATACCCAACATTTTGGTATAACCTACAAAGTAGCACTTGTCTGATTTGGAATAGGTTTGTAACCTTTTACATAAGCCCCATATTCCAAATGTTAAGAAAAGATATAACATGGTTGGGCGTACCATACCATGGCTTCATTTCAACAGACCCGATGTAGCTCTTTTCAGTGTAAAAGCCGCAGTCTCTAAAGCATCACTTTAAAAGGGATAATCACAAATTTATTTATGTCATCTTTGACCTTACCATGTCATAAATTGTTTGATTACATCTCCACAGACTTTCCACTTGCAGTGGTGTTCCGGGAGGTGCAAGTTATGAAACCCCTTTCACAACTCATCAGACATTCGCTAAACATGTAACTCAAATATTCCTTTGTGCAATCAAATTGCAGAAACATAATTTTCTTGTTACAATAACTTCTACTTCATTTTTGAGAACCTTTCGAATGATTTCAAAAGATCCAGACTTGCGTCTCATCAAGTAAATATCCATATATCTACTTGAGTCATTTCTGAAGATAAATAAATCCACCACTAACAACACTTATCGGACTACACACATCAAATGTATGATCACTAATAAGTTTGTTGTTCGTTCCTTATGGCATGTGAACGGTATTTTAGTCACTTCACTTTTCAGAGGAAAGTTGCAAGTGTCAGATGATTCAAAATCAAAAAGACTTCAAAATTCATCATAATGGAATTTTCCATGCGGGTTTCTCCAATGTGACCAAATGTAGTGCCACACTTGTGTGGTATTCTTTTGGTCTTGCGACATTTAGCGTCAGTGTTATGGATGTATCATATTACCATCAATATTCATAACATACATGCCATCTTGGATGGAAGCATGGCCCTTCATGTTATTCATAATACTTAACAACAATTGTTGTGTTTATGAACAACTCTTTTGCAACAAACATTGTGCAATGGGCTAGAGTGTATGAAACTCTAAAATGAATTACGAAAGTAAACCCAGAGGCATTGTATTATTATCAATATTCATAACATACATCTCATTCATAATGAAAGTATGACCCTTGTGTTATTCATAACATCGAACATAAAAAGTTCTCTTATGAACAACCTTCTTGCAAGATACCTTATGCAATGGGATAGAGTTTGTAAAACTCTAAATGAATTATGAAAATAAATACAGACGGCAATACACCGATGGAAGGTATAGTAACATTTACTATGTTCCCTGTGTATACCTTAACCTCATTTCTAGCTAGTCTTTCAGGCCATAGTAGTTCTTACATCGAGTTGCAACAGAATGCAATCGAGCAGGCAATTTTGTGATGAACTCACAATACCCAAGAATTAGTGATTAAGATGTTTAACCATAATTCGCAAGAACTATATCTTTGACCAGCCTTCTATACATCAAAAACTTGTATGACATTCATACATGAGCTGGATATTCCAGTCTTCTTTCCTTTTGCCTTTATACTTCTAACAGTTTAACCTTTAGTATTTCTCCTACTCTCAGAAGAAGCACCCAACTTAAGAGTGGCATTAGCCCCGGACTTCCTAGGCGTGTAAGTCATACTAACACCCTTTGGACACTTCCTTTCTCCTTAAGTTGTTGTTTTATTCACCTTTCATTATATGACAGGCGTTCTTCTGGATCCCTTTCCCAATAGTAAAATGCATAGTAAACACTTTTACTAATACTTGCAAACAAACATTGCTTTGTTTGTATCTGAAAATAATTTTCAGTTCCATGAATATCATATAACTATCCCAACTTTCGAAGTTTGGGTTTCATGGAAGCAAACATATTCCACTTGACCGTAACAGAATTCTAGCTTTTGGATCGAAGGACGAGAGTCACATGATCCATAGCATTAGCGGGAGGATACGGAAAGCATGCGATAGGACAAAGTCCTTCTCGGCACTTTTGAGGACAATCCTCATATTACGTTACCAATCGTAAAGTTTTAACCAGATATTTAACAGCTATTCAATTTTAATAGGGAAGGTGGAAATGCGAGCCATTATTCTACAACTATTATGCAAGAAACACTTAGACAGTGTTCATAATTAATTGCACTGAGAATTAAACATGTTAATTCAACAGTGCGCTCCCACTCAAATCAATATCTCTCATAATTGATCTAGAGTGATTCAAGATCCATATTTCTATTCGATGCCATTGACGGGTTCATCACTGATGACACGAATTTCAATCGGTAGGCCAACTTGCCGATCACATCTCTATGTGATTCTTGTTCATCTTTCGATGGGCGTGTTCCGAGCTCAGGACTCTCCTGCCTGAACGTCAAAGACAACCAAGTGATCTTGCTGCGAGGTCTGACCTCACCCGCCTCATTCCTCTCGATTCGTTCGTGCTCATGTGTACATGGCGCACCCCGAAAAGATACGAATTTTCAGACGGTGCTACACTTGGGTGAACACTAACTACTTTGATATTTTAAGTGAGAGATCACCCTAATAAAAAGCGACTACCGCGCAATCAAGAAGGGTGCATCATAAGGGATAAACATCTCAGGCAATTCATAATAGCATGATATGGTATAGCCCTTTCTGACGGAGAAGTATTTCATTTCTTCGTCTTCGGCATTCGCGTCGGTGTTCACCTTCACGAAGATTGCCACCACCTTGTCGATGCACCAGATAATATTGCTATCCCTATAGCTAATAAAATAAGTGCATTACTTAAGGTTGACACGCAGGTCATTAAAGTGACAATCATATGGCTCCAGCCATCATGCCGAATCATGACACGCAGGTCATGTTAATTACATCATATAGTCATCTCATACATAATCAAATTGAATATGAGCATTGCTATACCACATCACATGCACATCCTGCAAAACCAAGTTAGACGCCTCTAATCGGTTTATGCAAAAATTTATTTTACGTGGCTTCTAAGGTTTTGACTTAAACCGCAGCTACCAACGTTTTATCATCAAGTATGATTATTCAAGTTGCTAGATTAACATCTCGGGGTGTATGAGACACGAGATAATTAAATCACGAGCCCCATACTAAACTTCGTCATACGCATGACCCCCGTGCAGATCATATCTGCAATGCCCTTTCATCTGCGAATTTCATCTTTCTTTTGACTACGGCAGAACCCAAAGAAGTGATAGCACTTCCATGATCAATCAGGATCACGGATTGCCAGAACTTTGTCAAATTCCACCATGTTGTCTCGAGATTGAGCAAACACAAATTCTAGGGAAGTAACAAGAACGTCGGGTAACAGATTTCATCTGTCACCCGCATAAATAATTTTCAGCAATAGATCTTATCTACTACCTAATTATATTATGCAATACCCATACATCTCTATGTATTCTAGATCGCAACCTGCATCTACGCATAGCACGGCTCATGATGCCACTGTAGGTGAACGCAGCAGAAAACAAAAAATTTCGAACCTACGCACCAGCCCAGGACCACTATGGAGAATACATGGTTTGATCTTTTTCGTTACCGACTCGTAGCGCAGCGGGAAGTAGAGTCGATGACGATCGGCGGTGCAGATCCCCGCAGCTAGGATTTACAACCTCCCAACCGCGAGGATGTATACCCTCATCTGCTCCTCAGACAGCCCTCCGGGAGGCGGTCGAACAGCCCCCCGGACGGTGTCGCAGACAGCCCTTCGGGAGGACCTTCGAAACTCGAACGGTCACTCGGACAGCCCTTCGGGAGGACCTTCGAAACTCGGACGGTCACACGGACAGCCCTTCGGGAGGCACTCACGAACTAAGACCGAAACTACAATCTCTCTACAGAGTTGCACACATACGGTGTCATCTATCCGGCAGGGCTTCGCCGTCCAGAACTAGTTCCTGCCGGAACCCAGACAGCCTTACGGCTCTACGAAACTCTTTTCGTGGGAGGGAGAGAAGAAGCCAGATAATGCATGGCATGTGTATGAGAGCAAGGGATGATCCTTTAGGCAGCCCCCTCCACCCCTATATATAGGCCAAGCCCAAGGGTGGCTTCTCCAAGAAGCCAAGGGGGGAAATACCAAAAAGGCCCTCAAGGTGGCTTCTCCAAGAAGCCAAGCAAAAAGCACTTTCACTATTCATGACGACATTTTTCAGCGTCCGTTCGAATTAAAAATATTTATGTGGGCTCAGAACATTTCCAGTACCCACTAAAATAATTTTCAACGCGTTCCGAAACAATTTCGGTTTAGTGATTTTCATCTGCGAAAAGCAAACAAGAATGCGTTTTCACTATTCATGAAGAGAATTTTTCGCGTCCACTAAATCCGAAAATATTTCTGTGGGTCTTAGAATAATTCCAGTACCCACTAAAATGATTTTGGATTCGTTCTGAAACAATTTCAGATTAGTGAATTTCATCTGCGAAAAACAGCCAAAGCGGTACCGGCAGCTCCGAAACATTTTCGGTTTTTATTTCTGAAAATTCCAAAAAGTTTCCAGAATGATTCTGGCACCCTCCAAGAATTAGCAGGCATGTGCCGAAACCATTTTGACTTAATGGCATACCCCGAAACAACTTTTTCGGTTTCACCGAAACTCATCCAATGACCTCTCTCTGCGGTACGATTCCGCTGTCCGAAACTTTTTGGTGTCCGAAACTTTTTCGGTGATTTTCTCTCAGACTCCCTGTCTAGTATTCAGCAGATAGATGACCCTTAAGCGTGTGACCCTATAGGTTTGGTGAAGTATAGACATGACCTGGAACCCCTTCCGATCAATGATCAACATCGGAGCCGTGGACACCCATATTGACCCCTATACCCACACGAATGAATATTCGAGTGAACCTCCAGTTGCCGTGTGCTATTCCTGTTGCTTCGCGATATGTTACAAATACCCGAGGTGAGACATGTTGGCATTCCCGTGGATCAACAACTTGTCCACTATGCTAGTTACCTCGTTACCATGTGCTATCAAATCACAAAGTGTCTGGCCAGACGATGATGGACACCGTAACACCGAGAGGGCCCGAGTATATCTCTCCATCGTCGGAGGAGCAAATCCCAATCTTGAGCTATCAAGTTACTTGACACACTTTTCCATGAACCCGTAAGCCGCCGTAATAGCCACCCATTTACGGATGATGTTTAACAAACCCCAAAGTTCATGAAGCAAGCATGAAGAAACTCGATACTCTCATGGTCTAAGGAATCATGCAAACGTTAACCATCTCTGTGTTATGTACCAATAAACTTGTGACGAAAGAATCTCATAGCATAACATCAATCCGGGTCGATTCGACACAAATGTTCTCTTAACATTGTGCCCTCAAAATTGCTGGCATAGACATGCCCATGACCAGGAAAACAGAATCATCATGCAACACTTGAGCTAGCCTTAGAGGCCAGACTAGGAATACTTCTTACCGTTTATTATTCCACACGTGCATATGAGTCTTCCTCCGAGCCTCGTGGATATTGCAGACTCGAGAATCATTGCAGTTATAGCATGGAACATAAACATAATTGTGAACTCGGAGATAAATAATATCATTTATTATTTCCTCTAGGGCATATCTCCTACAAATAGTAGGTTGGAATGAGAAGGAATACTACTGACTCTTGCATAAAAGTAAAAAGTAGGCCCTTCGCAGAGGGAAGCAGGGATTTGCAAAGGTGCCAGAGCTCGAAGCTTTAAAACGGAGATGAAAATAATTAAGAGAGGTATGCTTTCATTGTCAACATAACGACCAAGAGTTTCCAATATCTTCCATACTACATACATTATAGGTGTTTCCCAAATAGAAAGGTAAAATTTTTACTCCCCCTCCACCAACAATCACACTCCACGGCTTGTCTGAAACAACGGGTGTCGTCCAACTATCAACAATCCTGGGGGAGTTTTGTCTAAATTATTTGCGATTTTGTTTTTGATCTTTTGATCATAGGACTGGGCATCCCAGTTACCAGCCATTTTCTCGTGAATGATGAGCGGAGTCCACTCATCGTGAGAATAACCCACCTAGCATGGAAGATACTGACAGCCCCTAGTCGCTACATGAGCGATTCGGGCATACAAAACAGATTATTATTTGAAGGTTTAGAGTTTGGCACATGCAAATTTACTTGGAACGGCAGGTAAATACCGCATATAGGTAGATATGGTGGACACTCATGGAATAAACTTGGTTCAAGGAATTTGGATGCACAAGCAGTATTCCCGCTTAGTACAGAAATCTTGGGTAGCAAAGGATTCTAAATAGCAAGCACCACATGTTGGAGGATCTATAACAATATAACTTCTATACAAATATACCCAAGCATAACTCATTATGTTGTCTTCCTTGTCCAACTTCAACTAATTTGCTCAGGTTTGAAAATAATTAATGGGGATCACAATCATAGAAGATGTCCAGGATAGTATATTTATATGTGAAATCTCTCTTCCTTCAATATTCTTTCATGAATTGTTCAAGTGACCAATACAATGTTTGCTAACTTTCAATAAATTTACCAACTCTAATTCTTATATGTGAAGTCATTACTCCCCATGGGATAAGCATATGAAACATATATAATTTCAGATTTATGATATTCAAAACATTCAACCATTTACTCATACGATATAAGTGAATCACATGAGTAAATGACAAACTACTCCAAAAAGATATAAGTGAAGATCAATGAGTAGTTAAATAATTATGTAGCTATGTGAAGACTCTCCCTCATTTAAGAATTTCAAATCTAATGTATTTTATTCAAGCTACAAGCAAAGCAAAACAAAATGACATTGCAAGGATAGCACACATCATGTGAAGAAGCAAAAACTTTGGTTCAACCGATACTAACCGATAATTGTTGAGGAAGAAAGGTGGCATGCCTACCGGGGCATCCCCAAGCTTCGATGCTTGAGACTTCTTGAAATATTATCTTGGGATGCCTTGGGCATCCCCAAGCTTGAGCTTTTGTGTCTCCTTAATTCCTTTTATATCTCGGTTTCCCTAATCTCAAATACTTCATCCACACAAAACTCAACAAGAACTCGTGAGATAAGTTAGTATAAACCAATGCAAAAAACCTTATCATTTTCTACTTTAACAAATCACTAAAAATTATTATTCAACACTGCACACTAAATTCCTCTGGGTATTTCATACTCCTATCCTCAAATAGAATCATTAAAACAAGCAAACATATGCAAACATAACAGCAATCTGCCAAAACAGTACAGTCTGTAAAGAATGCAAGAGTATGAATACTTCCCTACCTCCAAACATTATGAAATTCTACCACACTGTAGAAAATTTATCAGAGCTTAATATGCAAAAAGTTTCAACATTTTATCATATTCTGACTTTTCTAGGGAATTTGTGCAACAGCGGTAAACTTTCTGTTTTGAAACAACAACATGTATACTTGCAAAATAGGCATGGTAAAGGCTATCCTTGACATTTTTATTGAAAATAGAGATGCAAAACATTAATCTAAATAACAGAAAGCAAATTTTAACAAAGGAAAATGACACTCCAAGCAAAATACATATCATGTGGTGAATAAAAATATAGCTCCAAGTAAAGTTACCGATGAACGAAGACGAAAGAGGGGATGCCATCTGGGGCATCCCCAAGCTTAGGCTCTTGGTTGTCCTTTAATATTACCTTGGGGTGCCATGGGCATCCCCAAGCTTAGGCTCTTGCCACTCCTTATTCCATAGTCCATCGAATCTTTACCCAAAACTTGAAAACTTCACAACACAAAACTCAACAGAAAATCTTATGAGCTCCGTTAGTATAAGAAATTAAATCACCACTTTTTGTACTGTTGTGAACTCATTCTAAATTCATAATGGTGTAATATATACTGTATTCCAACTTCTCTATGGTTCATACCCTCCGATACTACTCATAGATTCATCAAAATAAGCAAACAACACACGAAAACAGAATCTGTCAAAAACAGAATAGTCTGTAGCAATCTGTAACTTTCGAATACTTCTGGAACTCTAAAAATTCGACAAAATTAGGAAGTCCTAAGAATTTGTTATTTAATCTTATACAAAAAGAATCAACTGAAAAGAACGTTCCCGTGATTTATGAAAACTAATCTCGTGCGCGCAAAAGTTTCTGTTTTTCAGCAAGATCAAATTAACTATCACCGTAGGTTATCCTAAAGGTCTTACTTGGCACTTTATTGAAACAAAAAGCTATAAAACATGATTACTACAGTAGCATAATCATGTGAACACACAAAAACAGTAAAGGTAAATATTGGGTTGTCTCCCAACAAGCGCTTTTCTTTATTGCCTTTTTAGCTAGGCATGATGATGACAATGATGCTCACATAAAAGATAAGAATTGAAACATAACAGGAGCGTCATTAAGCATATGACTAGCACATTTAAGCCTAACCCACTTCCTATGCATAGGGTTTTTGTGAGCAAACAACTTATGGAAACAAGAATCAACTAGCATAGGAAGGTAAAACAAGCATAGCTTCAAGATTTTCAACACATAGAGAGGAAACTTGATATTATTGCAATTCCTACAAGCATATGTTCCTCCCTCATAATAATTTTCAGTATCATCATGAATGAATTCAACAATATAACCAGCACATAAAGCATTTTTTCATGATCTACTTGCATAGAAATTTTACTACTCTCCACATAAGCAAATTTATTCTCATCAATAGTAGTGGGAGCAAACTCAACAAAATAACTATCATGTGAAGCATAATTCAATTGAAAATTAAAATCATGATGACAAGTTTCATGCTTATCTTTATTCTTTATAGCACACGTGTCATCACAATAATAATCATAAATAGGAGGCATTGTTTCATCATAATAAATTTGCTCATCAAAACTTGGGGGACTAAACATATCATCTTCATCAAACATAGCATCCCCAAGCTTGTGGCTTTGCATATCCTTAGCATCATGGGTATTCAAAGAATTCATACTAACAACATTGCAATCATTCTCATCATTCAAAGATTTAGTGCCAAACATTTTAATGCATTCTTCCTCTAGCAATTGAGCACAATTATCGGAATCCTTATTCTCATGAAAGATATTAAAAAGATGAAGCATATGAGGCACCCTCAATTCCTTTTTTTGTAGTTTTCTTTTAGATACTAAACTAGTGATAAAACAAGAAACTAAAAGATTTGATTGCAAGATCTAAAGATATACCTTCAAGCACTCACCTCCCCGGCAATGGCGCCAGAAAAGAGCTTCATGTCTACTACGCAACCTTCTCCTTGTGTAGACGTTGTTGGGCCTCCAAGTGCAAAGGTTTGTAGGACAGTAGCAAATTTCCCTCATGTAACATCCCAAAATTCTAAATTTTGGAATGTTATAATAAATAGATAGATTTGATTGTTTGTTTGATTGTTGTGTGATTGATTGACTGAATGTGAGTGAAATTCTAACTTTTTCAAAGTTAAATGAGAGGGAATAAAAAGGACTTTCCCAAACTTTCATTTTGCATTTATGATCTTCGTGAATTCAAATTCTTTTCAAATACAAAAACCCTAGAGAGAAGATGACATGACTTCTTCCATTTAAATAAATGAAAAGGGATTTGAAAGGATTTGAATTTTATTTGGAAATGTTTTCAATTCAGAAAACTTTAAGCAACTCAATGATTTTCATGAGAGAAGATAAAATGACTTCTTCAAAACTTATGAAATATGAGTTGGAAGTTTAAAAGGATCAAATTTAAAATCCTTTTGAAATTATTTTCAATTTGGAGTTATTTGATTTTTTATTCAAATTATTTTTCTACAAAAATAAAATATATGGAAAATAGGGTAACATGATTCTCTACATCAGAAAATTGGAGATAAATAAATTTGAAATTTATTTTTTTATTTTTAAAATGATTTTTATTGGATTTTAGTAGGGCAGTAGCACTCTTTGAATTATTTGAAATGGTGTGGACTTTATTTGACTCTAGAAAAATGTTCGTCTCGTAGAAAATATTTTTCTGAAAATTTTGATATATTACATACCTATATAAAAATTTATTTTACTTTTATTTATTCAGTTTTCCTTTCTGTTTCTATTTAAAATAAAACTATATGTGCGGCCTGTAATTATTTGTCGCTCACGTGCGCTGCATAGTGGCATCGGGCGCCCCATCACTTCATTTTTTTCTTCTCTACTACATGGGCCAGGCCCAGCCGGCCCTATTCCTCCCCATATTTTTTTCCATAATTTTTTTTCTTTTCTTTCTCTTCAATTGCTCAAAAAAAACTGCAATGCGGACGGCCGGCCGAACCGCCTAAGGCCTTTAGGCCCATGCGAGGCGCCTCCCTGTTTCTTTTCTTTTCGTCTACGTTTAGTCCCACATTGCCTAGCTTTTGACCCCTAAACCTCTTTTCCACCTATAAATATAGACCCATAGAGCCTCCAAAAATCATCCGACTCGGGTTAAATCAATATTTTGGTTTGACTAGATTTCTTAAAGAAAAATATATCTCTCCTCTCCGGCGGGACTTTTGGAAGTTGTCTCCTCACTCCGAAGTCGTCTTTTCTATACCTTATAAAGGTATATTTATTCGTTCTCTGTATTTATATGTTAGACCAAAAATTCTTTTAGTCGTAGCTATTTTTCTTCTATAAAATAGCTTGGCTCTGATTTTTCAAATAGCCATAACTTTTTACTCGTTCATCCAAATTAGATGAAACCAGCACCTATAGTTTTGTTTTGTTTTCACCTATCCAGTGAATCTGTCACATCAACTTTTTGAAATTTTCAAATTTCGAAATTTGTTCAGATTCGTATTCAAACTTCTTTTGATCGTAACTTGAGTTTCGTAGCTCGGTTTGAGTTGATTCTTTTTGCAAATCGAAGCTCTTGACATAAACTTTGTGATAAGGCCAAATTTATATAATTTTGGTACTGTTAGAAATTGTTTTATGTTGCGAGAATTATTTGCTTGGTTTTGATGTTTTCCGAACTGTCTTCTTCGTCCTTCCCGATATTCTGAGTGATTGCTTATGTGTGGTTACTATTGCTTGCTCACGATAGATTGAACGGAGTGCGACGAGTAGAACTATCAAGAGTTACGAGTGCAAATCATATTCATCAACATTGCAGGCAAGTTCACACTTTGATCATATCCCTTTATTACCCAGTTTTTATGCATTAGATCAACCCTCACACATTGCATGAGTAGGATCTCTTAACTTGTGGGTTTGGGAAGTAGTTGATGAGGTAGGAACCTATTGTCCTGCATTCAAACCTTGGGAGTTACTTCTACGTTTTGCTTATACTGCTATGCTATGCTCGTAGACATGGATTGGGTTTGAGTGTATTCCATGACAGATGTGAGATTGTTAATTAATGGTTAAACTTAAGGTCGCTACTTAAATACACATCTGGGTGGATTGAGGCACCTGGGGTATCCAAAGATTGCCTGTTTTTTTTTTGGAAATCCCGGGGTTCCGTGTGATTCTCCTATGGACCGCCACCCAGGCTCAAAGGGATCATAAGATTATTCATGCTAGAATCTTCCGTGTGCAGCCACAAGCTATTATGGGCTCTAGCATAGTTGAGTATGTTGCATGAGCTGTTCCAGTGGTAGGCTAGCAGATGTAGGGGATGTAGGTTGGTACTGTCTACCCGGGGTTAGAGTTAATGCTTCTGAAAGACTGTGTCTCGGTCATCCGTTTGTCAAACACCATGTAGTGCAAGAATCCCAACGGAGGAGATCGAGTCTTGTGGGGAAAAGTGCACAAACCTCTGCAGAGTGTACAAACTAATCATGGTTAGCCGTGTCCCTGGTTATGGACAATTTTGAGTCTCTCGTCTTTGGATATTCATATTGATATCATCATGTTACTTTAATTAATCTTGTTGGGTTAATGATGATACTTAATTGGGATTGAGATGCTATCAACCATCTCAATGTTTAACAACTACCATGATAGTCAAATAAAATTTATTCCTTTGCAGTAGGGAAAAATTGGCTTGTCGCAAAAACATTATAACCATAGAGCTCTTCCACCAGCCATATATGCATGTAGTGATAGCCTTTGTTCATCATTTCTCTATGGTATGAATTTGCCAGTATATTCCATGTGATGACCCGTTTTCAGGCTGCAACGTTTCATGTTGCAGGATATCTACGACAAGTAAGTGATACGTTAGGGTTATGATTTCTACACTCAACTTTGCCGTTGGTGTTGATGGGAATCCACAACCTTGTTACTTCCGCTATTTGGATTGAGGTAATAGTATTTACATTACTTTATACATGTGATTTACCTCTGTTATAAATCCTCGAGTACTATGCGTGTCAGCATACCGATCCAGGGATGACACTTAAGCGCAGAGACATGATCCTTTCGGGTCGGGTCACTACAAGATGGTATCAAAGCACATGTTGACTGTAGGACATGACCCTAGAAACTCGCAAGCCCATAGGAAGGATTTTCTCTAAAACCTTCTTTTTCAAAATGATCTTTTACCTCTTTTCTCTTCTCAGCTTATTCAAACATTCCCTTTAAGTGAGACCGTACCCCTTTTCCCTTTGGACCACTCGAAGATTCGACGGATGAGACCACTTCAAGAAGTACAAGATATCGGACAACTAAGACCACTTTGGAATGAAGAAGATTTTACCATGTAAATGGAAACTACAACGGTTGAAGACTCTGAAGACTAGGAGAATTTGAAGATTTGTATGACCTAGGAATGGCTACTCTTATGGAAGTTGGCAGATATGGAAGCCGTCAATGCCCGAGATCAAGGTGTATCGGAGAAAGACTGGAACGTGGAGCATTAGAAAACAAAGTTTTTTCAAGGAAAACCCTAAGGCAGGAGATATCCACTATGGAGAGATAGCTCATGGAAATGACAAGGACAGAAACACGGCTATCCATGAAGTTATCGCCCGCTTATGCTATTTTCACCGTGCTGAGTTAAGCATGCATATGCATGGAAGGATTGGATGGTAGAAGGCTGATGGAACACCTATCAGCAAGATGAAGTTTTAACATTAGCCGGTGTATCACCAGGATCTGGAGTATTACATCAAGAAGTTAATATGGACCTGCAGGAAACAGTATTTGATAAGGAAGCGTTTCGTGAAGAACTCAGGACCCAGAAGCTGAAAGTAGCTAAGCTAGAGGAGCAAAACCTTGAGACATCAAAGATTCGTCAGGAACTGAAGGACAGTAGGATCATGGTTCATGTCAAGGATGTTGAAACCCAGAAGTTTGGAACGCAACTCCAGAAATATGAAGGACGTCACGAGAGACTTCGCGTCAACAGAGATGATCTGGCAAAAGAACTTGAGAAAGACAAGCATGATCGGAAGAAGCCATCGGAGACATGAACAAGACTTGAAGAGTTTGACGATTTTGAAGATTTATTGACCTTTAGAAGACCAAACCCCTGTTATATACCTACATTAGATGCGACGATTGTCAGCTGTCATTTGTTTGATGTTTCTCCGACAGCCACAAATAAAAATCTGTCTTTTCAAAAACATTGTTTGTATTGTGTGCATCCCTCTCTATCTCTCTTATCCCACCCCAAACCCATGGACCCAATAGAGGATGAATGGAGATGAGCTTATATTTTCTGGACCAATGACTCAATTGGAGACGGACCGATGGATTCAGAACATGGAGGATCACATGGAGAATAACCCTATAGCCGGAAAGGATATGACCCAGCATGCTCTTGAGTGCTTTGAAAGAGGTGCCACTACCTGGTAGAGGATGTACCAAACCATCAATGGATGGCAAGGAGTAACCACTTGGAAGGAATTTAAGTGGACTTTGTTAAAGTCTTGGCTTGTGTCCCAAAAGTTGAGGCCTTATGGAAAGGATATGAAGAAACCTTGTGCATACAAGCTTTGTGGAGAAATAGGACACAACCATAAAGAAAACAAGGAAGAATACCCTCATAAGCGGAGGATTACCAAAGGAGTTAGCAGAGGATCTCAGGGAACTTCGGTTGGAGATTGTTCCCAAAGGTTTTGTTGCAGCAATGGAAGTTCAGTCTACATTGTTGGGAAAGATCCGTGAAGCTCAGAAGGATGACAAAGAGATTGCCGAGATAAAAGTGAGAATGAGCAAAGGAAAGGCCAAGGATTTTCGTAAGGATGAGCACGACACCTTATGGTTCGAGGACCGTGTATACGTGCCCAATAATGCAAATATCAGGAAGTTAATACTTCAGGAGGCTCATGACTCACCATACTCGATTCGCCTTGGAAACACCAAGATGTATTTGGATTTGAAGGAGCATTTCTGGTGGACTGGTATGAAGAAGGATATTGCGGAGTATGTAGTCGTAGGTGATGTATGCCATAGAGAGTAAAAGCAGAGCATCAGAAGCCAGCAGGATTACTACAGCCTATGCCAATACCCGAAGGGAAGTGGGATAAGCTTGGCATGGATTTCATTACCGGATTTCCCAGAACCAGATCGGGATATGATTCTATCTGGGTAGTAGTTGATTCGCTTGACCAAAGTGGCTCACTTTATCCCAGTGAAAACCACCTATACAAGTGCGAAGTTGGCCAAGATATATTTGACCAGGATCGTATGTCTGCATGGAGTTCCGAGGACCATCGTATCAGATAGAGGAACACAGTTTACCTCAAAGTTTTGGAATCAGCTGCACCAGACTTTGGGTACTAGGCTAGAGTTCAGTACAGCCTTTCATCCACAGACAGATGGATAGACCGAGAGAGTCAATCAGACTCTGGAGGACATGTTGAGAGCGTGTGCGCTAGATTATGGATCTAGTAGGGATGATAAGCTACCTTACGCGGAGTTCTCATACAACAACAGTTACCAAGCCAGTTTGAAGATGGCCCCTTTTGAAGCTTTGTATGGGAAAAGGAGCCAGACACCGTTGATGTGGGATGAAGTTAGAGGCCGTCAGTTGTTTGGACCAAAAGTGATCAAGGAGTCAGAAGAGAATGTTAAGTTGATTCGAGGTAGACTGAAGGTAGCTCAGTCCAGGCAGAAGAGTTATGCAGACTCAAAAACGCAAGGAGGTAGTCCATGAAATTGGAGACAGAGCATGTCTTCATGTGTCCCCTCTGTGAGGAATTAAACGATTTGGAGTTAAGGGAAAGTTAGCCCCGAGATTTGTAGGACCATAACGAGTTTTGGAGCGTATGGGAGAAGTGGCCTACAAGTTGGAGTTACCCGAAGGACTGTCAGGAGTTCATGATGTGTTTCATGTTTCCTAATTGAAGAAGTGCCATGCAGAGATGGCCAATATTCCCCTATAAGGACGCTTGACCCCTGGAAAAGACAATGATATTCCACGGAGTGAATTTCGGACAAAATTAGTACGTTTATCTCGATATGTGGGATATCCCCAGAAATATGAAGAGATGAAGTACTGTTGGATATAAAGGAGGTAGAATTTTGGTGATATGGATCAATGGAAATTCCATGATGAGTCTGAGTAATCACGTCGTAGTTTGGTACCAATAGAAGGAAGAGAAATAGTACCATTGGATGGATTTTAAGTATGCTAGGAAGTTGGATGTTGGAATAATGATCAGTTGCCCCGATGATGAGTTCAAGGTTTGCAAGTGATGAGATGGGCCATAACCCACATGCTCCAGGACCTGCCAAGAAGCAAGCACATTCTTGCTGCAGGAAAACCCCTGGAAGAAGTTACGATTTTTATCGATAGACGATTTTATAGGAGTTTACGTAAAACCTGAGAGTTGTGAAGAAACGATAGATGTTTGTTTGGCTTGCAGAATCAATGGATTTATCCGAACTTGGTTCGTTGACAAGAGAAATTCTGCAATGTTTGTGAGGATGACCGAGTGTTAGAATGCGAGATTCGCTAAACCATGTACAAGGAAATGATTTGGGTGCGGGATGGATTGATCACCATACCGACTTACTCTTATTGTTCACCTTGCTATACGGGATGGTAAATCTGAGTGACTTACCTATAGTAGAGAGACGACGGTGTTAAACCTTGTTTGAACTTTAGAATGGTATAAGAATGTTTCCCTTGTACACGGCAGTTGTTGCCAATCGTAGGTTATACGGTGAGGATCAAGCAGACCCATTTCCTGCAGGAGAAACCATAAATCGTTGACCACCATGAGATACCGATAGTTGTTTAGTATTGGCGCCAGACCCATCAGCTATGAAGACCCAGTCTCGGAATAACCTTACCAAGATGAAAAGACAGAAGAATTGAGGAAAAGGTTATGCCGCTACCCAAAGAGCCAGAGAAGGAATTTTCCTGAAAATTTGAGAAGACCGGCCCCGTCAAGAATAAGGATGGAGTATATGAGTACTGATGGGACCATGACAATGTTTCTAAGGGTGGTAGCACCCCAGACCCCCTGGGATGATCGATGGATTTTGAGAAGACCCCAAACCTAACCTATTTCTTGCTAGCCTCTCCGAATCTCGAGGACGAGATTCCTTTTAAGGGTGGTAGGTTTGTAACATCCCAAAATTCTAAATTTTGGAATGTTATAATAAATAGATAGATTTGATTGTTTGTTTGATTGTTGTGTGATTGATTGACTGAATGTGAGTGAAATTCGAACTTTTTGAAAGTTAAATGAGAGGGAATAAAAAGGACTTTCCCAAACTTTCATTTTGCATTTATGATCTTCGTGAATTCAAATTCTTGTCAAATACAAAACCCTAGAGAGAAGATGACATGACTTCTTCCATTTAAATAAATGAAAAGGGATTTGAAAGGATTTGAATTTTATTTGGAAATGTTTTCAATTCAGAAAACTTTAAGCAACTCAATGATTTTCATGAGAGAAGATAAAATGACTTCTTCAAAACATATGAAATATGAGTTGGAAGTTTAAAAGGATCAAATTTAAAATCCCAACCGGCCCTATTCCTCCCCATATTTTTTTCCATAATTTTTTTCTTTTCTTTCTTTTCAATTGCTCAAAAAAACTGCATTGCGGACGGCCGGCCGAACCGCCTAAGGCCTTTAGGCCCATGCGAGGCGCCTCCCCGTTTCTTTTCTTTTCGTCTACGTTTAGTCCCACATTGCCTAGCTTTTAACCCCTAAACCTCTTTTCCACCTATAAATATAGACCCATAAAGCCTCCAAAAATCATCCGACTCGGGTTAAATAAATATTTTGGTTTGACTAGATTCCTTAAAGAAAAATATATCTCTCCTCTCCGGCGGGACTTTTGGAAGTTGTCTCCTCACTCCGAAGTTGTCTTTTCTATACCTTATAAAGGTATATTTATTCGTTCTCTGTATTTATAGGTTAGACCTAAGATTCTTTTAGCCGTAGCTATTTTTCTTCTATAAAATAGCTTGGCCCTGATTTTTCAAATAGCCATAACTTTTTACTCGTTCATCCAAATTAGATGAAACCAGCGCCTATAGTTCTGTTTTGTTTTCACCTATCCAGTGAACCTATCACATAAACTTTTTGAAATTTTCAAATTTCGAAATTTGTTCAGATTCGTATTCAAACTTCTTTTGATCGTAACTTGAGTTTCGTAGCTCCGTTTGAGTTGATTCTTTTTGCTAATCGAAGCTCTTGACCTAAACTTTCTGATAAGGCCAAATTCATATAATTTTGGTACTGTTAGAAACTGTTTTATGTTGCGAGAGTTATTTGCTTGGTTTTGATGTTTTCCGAACTGTCTTCTTCGTTCTTCCCGATATTTTGAGTGATTGCTTATGTGTGGTTACTATGGCTTGCTCACGATAGATTGAACGAAGTGTGACGAGTAGAACTATCAAGAGTTATGAGTGCGAATCATCTTCATCAACATTGCAGGCAAGTTCACACTTTGATCATATCCCTTTATTACCCAGTTTTTATGCATTAGATCAACCCTCACACATTGCATGAGTAGGATCTCTTGACTTGTGGGTTTGGGATGTAGTTGATGAGGTAGGAACCTATTGTCCTGCATTCAAACCTTGGGAGTTACTTCTACGTTTTGCTTATACTGCTATGCTATGATCGTAGACGTGGATTGGGTTTGAGTGTATTCCATGACAGATGTGAGATTGTTAATTAATGGTTCAACTTAAGGTCGCTACTTAAATACACATCTGGGTGGATTGAGGCACCTGGGGTATCCAAGCATTGCCTGTTTTTTTTGGAAATCCCGGGGTTCCGTGTGATTCTCCTATGGACCGCCACCCAGGCTCAAAGGGATCCTAAGATTATTCATGCTAGAAACTTCTGTGTGCAGCCACAAGCTATTATGGGCTCTAGCATAGTTGAGTATGTTGCATGACCTCTTCCAGTGGTAGGCTAGCAGATGTAGGGGGTGTAGGTTGGTACTGTCTACCCGAGGTTAGAGTTAATGCTTCTGAAAGACTGTGTCTTGGTCATCCGTTTCTCAAACACCATGTAGTGCAAGAATCCCAACGGAGGAGATCGAGTCTTGTGGGGAAAAGTGCACAAACCTCTGCAGAGTGTACAAACTAATCATGGTTAGCCGTGTCCCCGGTTATGGACAATTTTGAGTCTCTCGTCTTTGGATATTCATATTGATCTCATCATGTTACATTAATTAATCTTGTTGGGTTAATGATGATACTTAATTTGGATTGAGATGCTGTCAACCATCTCAATGTTTAACAACTACCATGATAGTCAAATAAAATTTATTCCTTTGCAGTAGGGAAAAATTGGCTTTTCGCAAAAACATTATAACCATAGAGCTCTTCCACCAGCCATATATGCATGTAGTGATAGCCTTTGTTCATCATTTCTCTATGGTATGAATTTGCCAGTATATTCCATGTGATGACCCGTTTTCAGGCTGCAACGTTTCATGTTGCAGGATATCTACGACGAGTAAGTGATACGTTAGGGTTATGATTTCTACACTCAACTTTGCCGTTGGTGTTGATGGGAATCCACAACCTTGTTACTTCCGCTATTTGGATTGAGGTAATAGTATTTACGTTACTTTATACATGTGATTTACCTCTGTTATAAATCCTCGAGTACTGTGCGTGTCAGCATACCGATCCAGGGATGACACTTAAGCGCAGAGACATGATCCTTTCGGGTCGGGTCGCTACACCTCAACTGGGTGACCTAAGGTTTATCAATCCGTGGGAGGTGTAGGATGAAGATGGTCTCTCTCAAACAACCGTGCAACTAAATAACAAAGAGTCTCTTGTGTCCCCAACACACCCAATACGATGCTAAATTGTATAGGTGCACTAGTTCGGCGAAGAGATGGTGATACAAGTGCAATATGGATGGTAGATATAGGTTTTTGTAATCTGAAAATATAAACAGCAAGGTAGCAAGTGGTAAAAGTGAGCGTAAACGGTATTGAAATGCTAGGAAACAAGGCCTAGGGTTCATACTTTCACTAGTGCAAGTTCTCTCAACAATAATAACATAACTGGATCATATAGCTATCCCTCAACATGCAACAAAGAGTCACTCCAAAGTCACTAATAGTGGAGAACAAACGAAGAGATTATTGTAGGGTATGAAACCACCTCAAAGTTATTCTTTCTGATCGGTCTATTCAAGAGTCCGTAGTAAAATAACACAAAGCTATTCTTTCCGTTCGATCTATCATAGAGTTCCTACTAGAATAACACCTTAAGACACAAATCAACCAAAACCCTAATGTTACCTAGATACTCCAATGCCACCTCAAGTATCCGTGGGTCTGATTATATGATATGCATCACACAATCTCAGATTCATCTATTCAACCAACACAACGAACTTCAAAGAGTGCCCCAAAGTTTCTACCGGAGAGTCAAGACGAAAACGTGTGCCAACCCCTATGCATAAGTTCACAAGGTCACTGAACCCGCAAGTTGATCACCGAAACATACATCAAGTGAATCACGTGAATATCCCATTGTCACCACAGATAAGCACATACAAGACATACATCAAGTGTTCTCAAATCCTTAAAGACTCAATCCAATAAGATAACTTCAAAGGGAAAACTCAATCCATTACAAGAGAGTAGAGGGGGAGAAACATCATAAGATCCAACAATAATAGCAAAGCTCGCGGTACATCAAGATCGTGCCAGATCAAGAACACGAGAGAGAGAGAGAGAGATCAAACACATAGCTACTAGTACATACCCTCAGCCCCGAGGGTGAACTAATCCCTCCTCGTCATGGAGAGCATCGGGATGATGAAGATGGCCACCTGTGATGGACCCCCCCTCCGGCAGGGTGCCGAAACAGGGTCCCCATTGGTTTTCGGTGGCTATAGAGGCTTACGGCGGCGGAATTCCCGATCTATTCTGCTCCCCGATGTTTTTAGGGTATATGGACATATATAGGCGAAAGAAGTCGGTCAAGGGAGCCACGAGGGGCCCACGAGGGTGGGGGCGCGCCCAGGGGGTAGGGCGCGCCTCCCTGCCTCGTGGCTTCCTCGAATCTTCGCTGACGTCTACTCCAAGTCTCCTGGATTGCTTCCGTTCCAAAAATAACTCTCCCGGAGGTTTCATTCCGTTTGGACTCCGTTTGATATTCCTTTTCTTCGAAACACTGAAATAGGCAAGAAAACAACAATTTGGGATGGGCCTCCGGTTAATAGGTTAGTCCCAAAAAATAATATAAAAGTGTTTAGTAAAGCCCATAAACATCCAAAACAGATAATATAATAGCATGAATATTTCATAAATTATAGATATGTTGGAGACGTATCAACCTTTCATGAGTTTACTAGAGAGAGCCCTACTCTCATAGATTGCGACGTTTAACAATCAGACTCATATAGGTGTGTTCTTCAAAAGATGTTCTGCAGGACGACATCTCTGCTTCAATGAGCCACTTAGAACACATTAAGATATACATCAACCTGCCATGAAGATTAGGAGAGTATTGCTAGAGGTATATATGATTACTATGATGTGGAACGAATAGAAGAATTTGTTGCTTTTATGGGTGCTTATGAAATTGAATCTATGTTTAAAGAGTTTGAAGATTTTGATGATTCAGTTTATAGACCTGAAAATTTAGCTATCCTTAAATATTGTTATGAGAATTATGAATACAATTACGATATTAATGCACTTATTGAGAAAGTCTCCGCTGTCCAAGAAGAGACTAATATTTTGCAGGAATCTATGGAAGAAGAAGTTGATGAAACTGTGAGCTCATTGGATGAGAAAGATGAGGAGGAGAGCGAAGAACAAAAGGAGGAAGAGCGGAAATATCACCCGTGCCCACCTTCTAATGTGAGTAACTCTTCAACTCATAAATTGTGTAATTCCCCTTCGTGCTTACCGAAGGATGATTGCTATGATGACTGTTATGATCCCTTTGATTCTTTTGAAATATCCCTTTTTGATGATGCTTGCTATGCTTGTGGCCAAGATGCCAATATAAATTATTCTTATGGAGATGAACTTGCTATAGTTCCTTATGTTAAACATGAAATAGTTGCTATTGCACCCACGCATGATAGTCCTATTATCTTTTTGAATTCTCCCAACTACACTATATCGGAGAAGTTTGTGCTTATTAAGGATTATATTGATGGGTTGCGTTTTACTACCACACATGATGATTTTGATAGATATAATATGCATGTGCTTGCTGCTCCTACTTGCAATTATTATGAGAGAGGAACTACATCTCCGCCTCTTTACGTTTCCAACACGATAGAATTGCAAGAAACTGCTTATACTATGCATTGGCCTTTACTTTGCGTGCATGAATTGTTCTTTTATGACATGCCGATGCATAAGAAGAGAGTTAGACTACGTCATTACATGATATATGTTACTTTGTGCTCACTACTAAATTACAAATCATTGTTAATTAAAATTGGCTTTGATATACCTTGGGATCCGGGTGGATTCACTACTTGAGCACTATATGCCTAGCTTAATGGCTTTAAAAAAAGCGCTGCCAGGGAGACAACCCGGAAGTTTTAGAGAGTCATTTATTTCTGTTGAGTGCTTTCATATAGTTTAAAAACAACAAAAATAAAGAGGGGAACCCAAAACTTTTTCAAAAAGAAAAGTGAAAGTGAGAGAGACGAGCATTGTGAAAGTGGGGGACGTCCTTGAACTTTGTTCATGCCCATGGGAACTTTGTGAATCTTAATTACAGAAACTTTTCAACAAAAATAATTATCCCCTTGTACAATTCCATTGTATTATAAAAATAATGTGCCAAGGTTTGCCTTTAGGATGTTTACAATGCTTGTTGGTTTGTACGGTGCAGGACAGAAACTTTGGCTGTAGTGCGCGATTTTACATTTTTTACTGGAATGTCAAATGGTTCTTATTCTTTTTGCAGTGTATTTCTATACAAATTGTTTATGTTTCCTAATTTTGGCAGAATTGTTCAAGTATCAGAAGTATGGTGAATGTTCAGATTGTTACAGACTGTTCTGTTTTAGACAGATTCTGTTTTTGATGCATAGTTTGCTTGTTTTGATGAAACTATCAATTTATATCAGTGGATTAAGCCATGGAAAAGTTATATTACAGTAGACATAATGCAAAAACAAAATATTAATTGGTTTGCAACAGTACATAGAGTAGTGATTTGCTTTATTATACTAACGGATCTTACCGAGTTTTCTGTTGAAGTTTTGTGTGGATGAAGTGTTCGATGATCGAGAAGGTCTCGATATGAGGAAAAGGAGGAGAGGCAAGAGCTCAAGCTTGGGGATGCCCAAGGCACCCCAAGTAAATATTCAAGGAGACTCAAGCGTCTAAGCTTGGGGATGCCCCGGAAGGCATCCCCTCTTTCTTCAACAAGTATCGGTATGTTTTCGGATTCGTTTCGTTCATGCGATATGTGCAAGTCTTGGAGCGTCTTTTGCATTTAGTTTTCACTTTTCTTTTATGCACCATGCTGGTATGAGATAGTCCTTGGTTGATTTATAGGCTCTTTCCACCTCACTTATATCTTTTGAGTATGGCTTTATAGAATGCTTCATGTGCTTCACTTATATCATTTGAAGTTTGGATTGCCTGTTTCTCTTCACATAGACAACCGCCATTTGTAGAATGCTCTTTTGCTTCACTTATATTTGTTAGAGCGTGGGCATATCTTTTGTAGAAAGAATTAAACTCTCTTGCTTCACTTATATCTATTTAGAGAGATGACAGGAATTGGTCATTCACATGGTTAGTCATAAAATCCTACATGAACTTGTAGATCGCTAAATATGATATGTTTGATTCCTTGCAATAGTTTTGCGATATAAAGGTGGTGATATTAAAGTGTGCTAGTGGGTAGTTGTGGATTAGTAGAAATACTTGTCTTGAGGTTTGTGATTCCCGTAGCATGCACGTATGGTGAACCGTTATGTAACGAAGTTGGAGCATGAGGTATTTATTGATTGTCTTCCCTTGTGCGGAGGTCGGGGGCGCGCGATGGTTAACTCCTACCAACCTCCCCCCCTAGGGGCATGCGTAGTAGTACTTTGCTTCGAGGGCTAATAAACTTTTGCAATAAGTATATGAGTTCTTTATGACTAATGTTGAGTCCATGGATTATACGCACTCTCACCCTTCCACTATTGCTAGCCTCTCTAGTACCGCGCAACTTTCGCCGGTGCATTACACCCACCATATACCTTCCTCAAAACATCCACCATACCTACCTATTATGGCATTTCCATAGCCATTCCGAGATATATTGCCATGCAACTTCCATCATCATCATATACATGACTTGAGCATCATTGTCATATTGCTTTGCATGATCGTAAGATAGCTAGCATGATGTTTTCATGGCTTGTCCGTTTTTTGATGTCGTTGCTACGCTAGATCATTGCACATCCCGGTACACCGCCGGAGGCATTCATATAGTCATATCTTTGTTCTAGCATCGAGTTGTAATATTGATTTGTAAGTAAATAGAAGTGTGATGATCATCATTATTAGAGCATTGTCCCAAAAAAAGGAGAGGCCAAAGAAGCCTAAATAAAAAAAATGGGGGGCCAAAGAAGCCCGCAAAAAAAGAAGAAGAAGAAGAGGCAATGTTACCATCCTTTTACCACACTTGTGCTTCAAAGTAGCACCATGTTCTTCATATAGAGAGTGTCTTGAGTTATCACTTTCATATACTAGTGGGAATCTCCATTATAGAACTTGGCTTGTATATTCCAATGATGGGCTTCCTCAAATGCCCGAGGTCTTCATGAGCAAGCAAGTTGGATGCACACCCACTTAGTTTTCAGTTTGAGCTTTCATACACTTATATCTCTAGTGCATCCGTTGCATGGCAATCCCTGCTCACTCACATTGATATCTATTGATGGGCATCACCATAGCCCGTTGATACGCCTAGTTGATGTGAGACTATCTTCCTCCTTTTTTGTCTTCTCCATAACCACCATATTCTATTCCACCTATAGTGCTATATCCATGGCTTGCGCTCATTTATTGCGTGAGGGTTGAAAAGGCTGAAGCGCGTTAAAAAGTATGAAACAATTGCTTGGCTGAAACCGGGGTTGTGCATGATCTGAATATTTTGTGTGATGAAGATGGAGCATAGCCAGACTATATGATTTTGTAGGGATAACTTTCTTTGGCCATGTTATTTTGAAAAGACATGATTGCTTTATTAGTATGCTTGAAGTATTATTGTTTTTATGTCAAATGATAGACTATTGCTTTGAATCACTCGTGTCTTAATATTCATGCCATGATTAGATACATGATCAAGGTTATGCTAGGTAGCATTCCACATCAAAAATTATCTTTTTTTATCATTTACCTACTCGAGGACGAGCAGGAATTAAGCTTGGGGATGCTGATACGTCTCCGTCGTATCTATAATTTTTGATTGTTCCATGCCAATATTATACAACTTTCATATACTTTTTGGCAACTTTTTATACTATTTTTGGGACTAACATATTGATCCAGTGCCCAGTGCCAGTTCTTGTTTGTTGCATGTTTTTGTTTCGTAGAATATCCATATCAAACGGAATCCAAACCGGATAAAAACGGACGGAAATATTTTTGGAATATTTGGAGAATTCCGGAAGAAAAATCCACGCGAGACGGTACCCGAGGGAGGCACGAGGCAGGGGGTGCGCCCCACCCCCTGGGCGCGCCCCTGACCCTCGTGGGCCCCCCGTAAGGCAGATGATGCCCTTCTTCGGCCGCAAGAAAGCTAATTTTTGGTAAAAAAAATCACGGTGAAGGTTTCAGTCCAATCGGAGTTACGGATCTCCATATATATACGAAACGGGAAAAGGGCAGCCAGGAAAAAACGCAGAAACAGATAGAGACAGAGAGACAGATCCAATCTCGGAGGGGCTCACGCCCCTCCCAAGCCATGGAGGCCAAGAACCAGAGGGGAAACCCTTCTCCCATCTAGGGAGAAGGTGAAGGAAGAAGAAGGAGGAGGGGGGCTCTCTCCCCCTCGCTTCCGGTGGCGCCTGAGTGCCACCGGGGCCATCATCATTACCGCCATCTTCATCAACAACTACACCACCATCATCACCAACTCGTCCCCCCTCTATGCAGCGGTGTAACCTCTCTCTTACCCGCTGTAATCTCTACTTAAACATGGTGCTCAACGCTATATGTTATTTCCCAATGATGTATGGATATCTTATGATGTTTGAGTAGATCCGTTTTGTCCTAATGGCTATTTGATGATCAAGATTGGTTTGAGTTGCATGTTTTATTATTGGTGTTGTCCTATGGTGCTCTCCGCGTCGCGCAAGCGTGAGGGATCCCCACTGTAGGGTGTTGCAATATGTTTATGATTTGCTTATGGTGGGTGGCGTGAGTGACAGAAGCACATACCCGAGTAAGTAGGTTGTTTGCGTATGGGATAAAGGGGACTTGATACTTTAATGCTATGGTTGGGTTTTACCTTAATGATCTTTAGTAGTTGCGGATGCTTGCTAGAGTTCCAATCATAAGTGCATATGATCCAAGTACAGAAAGTATGTTAGCTTATGCCGCTCCCTCAAATGAAATTGCAATAGTGATTACCGGTCCAGTTAGTGATTGCCTAGGGACAAATAACTTTCTCGTAACAAAAAGCTCTCTACTAAAATTAATTTAGTTGTGTCTTTATCTAAACAACCCCTAGCTTTTATTTACGCGCTCTTTATTATCTTGCAGACCTATCCAAAACACCTACAAAGTACTTCTAGTTTCATACTTGTTCTAGGTAAAGTAAATGTTAAGCGTGCGTAGAGTTGTATCGGTGGTCGATAGAACTTGAGGGAATATTTATTCTACCTTTAGCTCCTCGTTGGGTTCGACACTCTTACTTATCGAAAACTTTTGCGATCCTCTATACTTGTGGGTTATCACCCACGGGTGTCGCTTTTCGGCACTGCCATGGCCTCCAACTATGCCCCTCTTCGAGCTCAAGGCAAACCCTAGGGCCGATTTCTTTGGACATGATGGCAACGGTGTCTGGTCATCGTCTTCCTTCTTGAAGGTGTTGTCTTGTTGGGTTTGGCGATTTTGGACTTCTTGCTGGTTTGACATGCTGCTTTTGGTTCGGGCGTGGGAAGTTTAGCTGTTTTGTATCCTCTGTTCGGCCAAAGCATCCCTTGTCTCTCTGCTCTAGGCACCATGTTACGCATTCCTGCATCTGTTTCACGCATATGTCCCTCATTGTACTCATTCTATTTTCTTGTATCAATGAAAAAAGATACGCAATCTTTGCGTATTCGCAAAAAAGAGAGTCGACCACAACGTCCTAGTTGTTGGCCGGCCGGCCTGGCATCCAAGTGCCCGCCCAGTGGCAAGGGGCCCCGAAAATCCTACATCTACGAAGAGCTAGGAAAACTTTTACGTAAACCTCCAATCTAAACTCTTCCCCCCCCCCCCCCCCCGATTTTTTGGGGGTGGGCCCGTCCGCCCCTTATCTCCAATCATACTTCTCCACCTGCCTCATTACGTTAATCCCATACAATTATTTAAATAGCTCTAGCATTGCTCAAGGGGGGCCCCGTGGTGAGCGTCTGGAACTCATCCTTTAGTCACGCCAACCACCGGCTGAGTAGCTTGTCCACGTGGTTGCTCGTCGGAGCTTTCGTTCAATCGATATACCAAGATGATACAACTGTACCGAGCAAAATGTCTAGTCTCTACGTAGCACGATGCACACAACCTGAAGGTCAACGCAGTGCTCAAGAGGTAGCAAGGAGCATGTGAGATTGTTGAGAAAATTACTGCAAACACTGAAGGAACACAGCCTGAAGGTCAAACGATCGAAGTGCTTGTTCGCGCAGCAGCAGATAATATACTTGGGGCACAAGATCAGCAGTGATGGGGTGGCCATGGATGACAGCAAAATTGAATCAGTCCGTGATTGGCCGCGTCCGGAATCAGTTCGTAAGCTGAGGGAGTTCTGGGGGCTGGCGGGCTATTACCGTAAGTTCGTCAGAAACTTTGGTATCATTTCTCGCCCCTTGACGGACATGCTTAAGAAAGGTACCTTGTTTATCTGGACACCAACGGCTGAGACAGCATTCAATGAATTGAAGAAAGCCCTGGTTCAGGCCCCGGTGCTGGCATTGCCAGATTTCACAAAGAAGTTTGTGGTCGAGACGGACGCGAGTGCTACGGGAGTGGGTGCTGTGCTTATGCAGGACGCTCACCCCCTGGCCTACTTGAGCAGGGCTCTCGCCCCACGCAACCTTGAATTCTCTGCTTATGAAAAAGAATGCCTAGCGCTGATGCTTGCAGTGGACCACTGGTGCCCGTATCTGCAACACGCGGAGTTCCTGGTGCGCACGGATCAAAAGAGCTTGCTCCACTTGACAGATCAGCGGCTAAACACACCAATTCAACAGAGAGCCTTCACCAAGCTCGTGGGTCTTCAATTTCAAATCCAGTACAAAACGGGCATCACCAACAAGGCAGCCGATGCGTTGTCAAGAAGAGATCATTGGGAGGAGGGGGAGCTCGCAGCAGTCTCAGTCTGTCGGCCAGCATGGCTCGAGGCCGTCGCAAGCAGTTATCGTCAGGACACGGAGGCCCAGCGCAAACTGGAACAGCTAACGCTGGATCCAACTAGTGACAGTGATTACGCATTGCAGGATGGGGTGATTCGTCACAAAGGACGCATTTGGATTGGCTCTTATGAAACAACTCAGCTAGCCTTGATCAAAGCTCTGCATGACAGCGCGATCGGAGGCCATTCAAGATTCTATGCTACTTATCATCGTGTCAAAAACCTCTTCTCTTGGAAAGGTATGAAGGCCATGATCAAACAGTACGTGAAATCTTGCGACACTTGTTAGAGAGCTAAGACAGAGAGGATCTCTCCAGCAGGATTACTGCAACCTCTTCCAATTCCTAAAAGACCGTGGGCAGTTGTGTCTCTTGATTTCATCGAGGAGCTGCCGACCTTAGGAGGGCAGAACGTAATTCTCGTGGTGGTGGATAAATTCTCAAAATATGCTCATTGCATACCCCTGAAACACCCTTACACAGCTTTGACAGTGGCAGAAGCGGTCATGAAGAACATTTTCCGTTTGCATGGGTTGCCCCTGGCCATCATCTCGGACAGAGACCGGATCTTCACCAGCGCGATTTGGTAGGAACTATTCAAGCGATCTCAAACCAAGCTGAGATTGAGCTCATCTTATCATCCACAGATTGATGGGAAAACCGAGTGGGTGAATCAGTGCTTAGAAGGATACTTACGTTGTGCGGTGCACTCGTGCCCGAAGAACTGGAGCAAGTGGCTGTTTTTGGCTGAATATTGGTACAATACGGCTTTTCACTCCTTGCTAGGGTGCACTCCTTTTGAAGTGATCTATGGGCACCTGCCGCGGGAATTTGCATTTACACAGGTGGAGGAGAGCTCAGTGCCGGACCTGTCAGCGTGGTTACAGGAGAGAGCAGTCATGATGGATCACTTGCAGCAGCAGCTAAAACACGCACAAGATCGAATGAAGAAGCAACCAGACAAGCACCGCACGGATCGGTCCTTTGAGGTAGGGGATCTGCTGTACTTGAGGCTTCAGCCATTCATTCAGACATCGGTGGCTCAGCGGCCATATCAAAAGCTGGCGTTCAGATATTACGGGCCGTATCCTGTCATAGCTCAGATCGGGAAGGTGGCATACAAGCTCCAGTTGCCGGTCGACAGTAAAATACACCCAGTTGTGCATGTCTCTCAATTGAAGAAGGCGATCAGTCCAGGCATTTCTGTAAGTCCGAGCCTTCCACCAGCTAACTCTGTGTTGCAGGAAGAACACTTCCGTGAGGCGATTTTGGCAACCAAGTTCATCAAGACGCAAGGGGAGATGCGCCCACGACTCCTGGTGCAGTGGAGCGAGATATCGCCGTCGTTGGGAACCTGGGAGGAACCAGCAGACCTTCGTCGTCATTTTCCAGCAAGCACGGCTTGGGGACAAGCCGAGACTCAAGGGGGAGAATGTCACGCCTGCAGGGGCGACCCCGACGGCAGAAGGCCAAGGAGAGGGACTGGACCAGGTGGCAGTTAGAGAATGAGGCTAATTGGCATTTCCTATTGGGCTTTAGTGTGTGCGTTGCGTGTTGGGCCAACCGGGCCTGCGTGCCTGTGAGTGTGGTTAAGTAGCTAGGCTACCAGAGAGTGAATTATCGAAGAACATAGAACTGGATCGGCAGAGAGAAGTTTCTCTTCCTCTGATTTCTACCTTTCCCCTTCCTCCAAACCCTACCTACCTCTTTCTTCATCCCCTCCCAGATCCGATCCCGAGCCTTCAGTAGATCGAGCCTGTTACACACAGACCCACTTTCTACAGTGTTTGTGGCTTGCCAAAGTCCTCAGTCGGGCAACTCCGGCCTCGGCGACCCAATAGCTGCATCCCTTTCAGCTTGCTTAGCTCGTCGATGTCCCGATAGCTACGGCCTCGATAGCTTGGATCTGCATCCCTCTAGTACTAGCTTCCTATGTTGTGGGTTGCCGCCGCCTTCCCTCACGGTTGTCTTTGCTTTGCTGCCTGCCCTATCCTGTACACCTCAAAGACTCCCCTTTCCCTAGATCTAATTCTCGTGGGTATGGAGGCGGTGCTAACCTCCAGCGGCAGGTGCAACACCATCAACTCCCCTTACAGTCATGGCAATTCCAACCAGCGGTGGCTTCCTCATCTTTGATCCCAGATCCGATGGCTATGGGATTGCTCAGCCTCAGGCCAGGGAGAAATCCCTACTCAGCTTACCGGGTGTCGTGGAATTGTCACGGCAGATGTCCTAGTGTGAGGACTTGAGAGGGGTTGAGTGGAATCGAGAAACGCAACACAAGACAAGGATTTAGATAGCTTCGGGCCTCGGGAAACATCATCCGGTAACAACCCTACATGTTGTTTGTGGCTAGGTCTCATTATCATCACGAGGGAGTCGCCGTAAACCGGCTCTCCTAGTTATGGCTAACCCTTAAGATTATTTTTCTCCCTTCCTCTTGGGGTGCCCTGCCCCTCCTTATATATGTTGAAGGGGCGGGTTACATGTAGAGTCCAACTCGGATTAAGACTTAAACTATTCTGACTTCTCTTCATGGGCTTCTTAACGTATTGGGCTTCATAACGTCTCGGGCTTCATAACTCCAGGCAACTCTATCTGCCGAGTTATGACTGTCAACCAGTTATCATTGTCTGTCGGGTTATGACTATCAACCAGTTATCATTGTCTGCCGGTTTATGATTGTCCGCCGAGTTATGACTGTCAACTAGTTATCACTGTCTACCGGTTTATGATGGTCTGCCGGTTTATGAACTGACTTAACATCTGTCGGGTAATCGTCTGACTTAACACCTGCCGGGTTATCATCTGACTTAGCTCCTGTCGGTTTACCACCAGCCGGTTTACCGTCTGTCTTAGCCATCTGTCTTAACTATCTGTCTTGACTGTCTGCCAGTTTACCAAGTCCCAGCCGGCTAATAACTCCGGCCGGGTCATACCGCCGGAGGTTAGCACCGCCTCAGCCTCAGGCCAGGGAGAAATCCCTACTCAGCTTACCGGGGCAGGCAGAAGCGGCGCCCACTGATACGTCTCCGTCGTATCTATAATTATTTATTGTTCCATGCCAATATTATACAACTTTCATATACTTTTTGGCAACTTTTTATACTATTTTTGGGACTAACATATTGATCCAGTGCCCAGTGCCAGTTCCTGTTTGTTGCATGTTTTTGTTTCGCAGAATATCCATATCAAACGGAATCCAAACCGGATAAAAACGGTCGGAGAATATTTTTGGAATATTTGGAGAATTCCGGAAGAAAAATCCACGCGAGACGGTGCCCGAGGGAGGCACGAGGCAGGGCGGCGCGCCCCACCCCCCTAGGCGCGCCCCTGACCCTCGTGGGCCCCCCGTAAGGCGGTTGATCCCCTTCTTCGGCCGCAAGAAAGCTAATTTTTGGTTAAAAAAATACGGTGAAGGTTTCAGTCCAATCGGAGTTACGGATCTCCATATATATACGAAACGGTGAAAGGGCAGCTAGGAAAAAATGCAGAAACAGAGAGAGACAGAGAGACAGATCCAATCTCGGAGGGGCTCATGCCCCTCCCAAGCCATGGAGACCAAGAACCATTGGGGAAACCCTTCTCCCATCTAGGGAGAAGGTTAAGGAAGAAGAAGGAGGAGGGGGGCTCTCTCCCCCTCGCTTCCGGTGGCGCCGGAGTACCACCGGGGCCATCATCATCACCGCCATCTTCATCAACAACTTCACCGCCATCATCACCAACTCTTCCCCCCTCTATGCAGCGGTGTAACCTCTCTCTTACCCGCTGTAATCTTTACTTAAACATGGTGCTCAACGCTATATGTTATTTCCCAATGATGTATGGCTATCTTATGGTGTTTGAGTAGATCCGTTTTGTCCTAATGGCTATTTGAGGATCAAGATTGGTTTGAGTTGCATGTTTTATTATTGGTGTTTTCCTATGGTGCTCTCCGTGTCGCGCAAGCGTGAGGGATCCCCGTTGTAGGGTGTTGCAATATGTTTATGATTTGCTTATGGTGGGTGGCGTGAGTGACAGAAGCACAGACCTGAGTAAGTAGGTTGTTTGCGTATGGGATAAAGGGGACTTGATACTTTAATGCTATGGTTGGGTTTTACCTTAATGATCTTTAGTAGTTGCGGATGCTTGCTAGAGTTCCAATCATAAGTGCATATGATCCAAGTAGAGAAAGTATGTTAGCTTATGCCTCTCCCTCAAATGAAATTGCAATAGTGATTACCGGTCTAGTTATCGATTGCCTAGGGACAAATAACTTTCTCGTAACAAAAAGCTCTCTACTAAAATTAATTTAGTTGTGTCTTTATCTAAACAGCCCCTAGCTTTTATTTACGCGCTCTTTATTATCTTGCAGACCTATCCAAAACACCTACAAAGTACTTCTAGTTTCATACTTGTTCTAGGTAAAGTAAATGTTAAGCGTGCGTAGAGTTGTATCGGTTGTCGATAGAACTTGAGGGAATATTTATTCTACCTTTAGCTCCTCGTTGGGTTCGACACTCTTACTTATCGAAAACTGTTGCGATCCTCTATACTTGTGGGTTATCACCCACGGGTGTCGCTTTTCGGCACTGCCATGGCCTCCAGCTATGCCCCTCTTCGAGCTCAAGGCAAACCCTAGGGCCGATTTCTTTGGACATGATGGCAACGGTGTCTGGTCATCGTCTTCCTTCTTGAAGGTGTTGTCTTGTTGGGTTTGGCGATTTTGGACTTCTTGCTGGTTTGACATGCTGCTTTTGGTTCGGGTGTGGGAAGTTTAGCTGTTTTGTATCCTCTGTTCGGCCAAAGCATCCCTTGTCTCTCTGCTCTAGGCACCATGTTACGCATTCCTGCATCTGTTTCACGCGTATGTCCCTCATTGTACTCATTCTATTTTCTTGTATCAATGAAAAAAGATACGCAATCTTTGCGTATTCGCAAAAAAGAGAGTCGACCACAACGTCCTAGTTGTTGGCCGGCCGGCCTGGCATCCAAGTGCCCGCCCAGTGGCAAGGGGGCCCCGAAAATCCTACATCTACGAAGAGCTAGGAAAACTTTTACGTAAACCTCCAATCTAAACTCTTCCCCCCCCCCCCCCCCGATTTTTTGGGGGTGGGCCCGTCCGCCCCTTATCTCCAATCATACTTCTCCACCTGCCTCATTACGTTAATCCCGTACAATTATTTAAATAGCTCTAGCATTGCTCAAGGGGGCCCCGTGGTGAGCGTCTGGAACTCATCCTCTAGTCACGCCAACCACCGGCTGAGTAGCTTGTCCACATGGTTGCTCGTCGGAGCTTTCGTTCAATCGATATACCAAGATGATACAACTGTACCGAGCAAAATGTCTAGTCTCTACGTAGGACGATGCACACAACCAACACGCTCAACATACCAAAAAGGGAAAAAAATGATTTTACACCCCAAAAAAAAAGCTCGCCAGAGCTGATGTGGCATGTCAATGCGGACAATCACTACTAGCCACAAGAAGATTAACTAAGCAGGCCGCTTGTGTGTAAATAAATACTAGGGCAATATATTTATGGCTGTTGTTGATTGGTTTTAGATAGCTAACCGCTCATGCCCAGCAGTGATATATTATGGTTATAGTTGACTTGTCGAGATCGATAGTGGAATCTTCATTTTGATATGATTGTATATTTCAATCGAATCGTGAATTGGTCGATGATCCTGGTATGCATATCCAGCTTAATTTTGTTTATAGACGGCAGCCGCCCCAACTAACGGCAGCTAGCGAATAATCAAGGGGAACAATGGGTAGATAAAAGTAGGAGTACGTACGTTGGCTGATTATTAGAGCATCTGCATGCCAAAGCATCAAGTGCTCGACTTATTAAGACTAATTAACAAGATAAAACTGAAATTTTGTCTTCTTAGCATGCATGGGTTTGCCGCAGTTTATCATGTTTGTAACCATTGCATGAAGCACACATGAAGCACTTGATAGAAAATATTACGGCCAGGAAGGTTTTGTTCTATCATGATGGTGGTGCAATCTTCCGATAAGACCTCAGCTATCTTGATAGAAAATACTAAAAACTAGTGGTATTATATTAATATATGACAGGCTACCAGCCTACCACCGGAATTGGTTGCTACAAGTTTGATGTACAAGGCTTGATTCTCAACTTAACTTGATCCTCGAGATTTCAAGAAAATGATAGAAAATCCACCGGAAAGAAGAATAAGAATATATTAGGAGATTACAAACAAAATTATATTATCAGATCTCAACCATGCATGTTGTTGCATACCCAACCTGGCATGCTACAGATAGTACCAGCTCGTGTTGGATGTCCTGGTTGAGAAATCAAGAAAAGGAGAGAGAAGACGTTGCTATCGAATTCAAGACTTTTTCTAGCTTATCACTGATCCAAGACATGTGAGCTTCTGTTCTGAGATCGAGATCGAGATTGAGATGGGAAGGCGGGGGTGAAGATGGAGATGGGGCATGTGCTTAGTCAAACCAGGTGGCATGCACATATTGCTTGCACGCATGGGCTTAATAGCAAGCAGTATGGCAGATGGCAGATGCAAGCAAGAAATAATTATCGAGGTGCATGGTAGCTAGATAGCACAAGAAATAATACCACTGCTTACTATCAAGCTCACCCTTGTTGGAAATATGAGCAATTTACCAAATGATTTTATTAACAGAAATACTAGATAAAGCATGACTAATATAGTAGAGATAAAACAAGTCATGCGTTCTGACATAGAGAAGGTAAATAGCATCTGTATATATGAACTGTAGCTTAGCATATCTATAGCAGACAATAGAGCTAGTCGCATATATGAAGTAGAACCTAACATGTCTAGGGCAAGTACTATTACGAGAAACTGTGGCAGGACATCCAACAGAAAGAAGAACGCATACAGAACAGCAGCAACACTGGACTTGGGGCGGTGTCCTCGCCAGCCATGTTGTCGAGGAGGTTGTCGACGTCGGGGAAGTAGTCGTTGGAGTCCGGGGCGTCCGTGACGAAGGAGTCAAGTCAGTAGTCGCGCACAGCGCTCCCCGGGGAAGAACGTAGCAGCAGCGCAGTGCTCAGGAAGTTGTGGCGAGAGGAAGAAGAGGTTCTGGTGCGTCTCTCTGAGAGGAGCGAGGCTGCGCAGGGAGCTGAAGAGAACGAGCGAGACGAAATGAACAGGCAGCAGGCGAAGAGGTGCGCCGTTCGTATTCGATCTCTGCTCATTCCTACAACCGGCGGCGCGGCGGGCGGCGGAGGAGGAGCGCACGTGGATGTCCCTCTTGTTCTCATCCTCATACATGTGGAGAAAGAGCCTCCCTTATAAAGAGGTCCAACTCCCTCTAAACTAGCAATGTGGGACTAAACTTTAGTTCCACCTCTTGCCTTGCACGAATGGGCCGCGTGGGCCTCTAGGATTTATTAGGAATTTCTGAAACTGCTATTGGGCTAGGCCCAAAATAGACAAAATTCCAGCAATCCCCCACCAAATCCCAGAGGCACACAAAATTTGCCTTTGGTTCCAAAACACTGTTTTGTATACCGGTACTACAGTGGAGACTGTTAAGTAGAACTTCCACCTAGAACTCTATGCTACACTAGTAAGCAACTTGGACAGTGGACTGGGCCTTGAACTGGAAGTTTTCTGCGAATCTAGCTTCACATAAAGCCTTGACCAATATGTGGCTACCGTGGGTCTTCCCCACGGGTGGAGCTTATGCGTCATACTCCGAGACCTTTGATGTCTACTACGCAACCTTCTCCTTGTAGACGTTGTTGGGCCTCCAAGTGCAGAGGTTTGTAGGACAGTAGCAAATTTCCCTCAACTGGGTGACCTAAGGTTTATCAATCCGTGGGAGGTGTAGGATGAAGATGGTCTCTCTCAAACAACCCTGCAACCAAATAACAAAGAGTCTCTTGTGTCCCCAACACACCCAATACAATGGTAAATTGTATAGGTGCACTAGCTCGGCGAAGAGATGGTGATACAAGTGCAATATGGATGGTAGATATAGGTTTTTGTAATCTTAAAATATAAAAACAGCAAGGTAGCAGGTGGTAAAAGTGAGCGTAAACGGTATTGAAATGCTAGGAAACAAGGCCTATGGTTCATACTTTCACTAGTGCAAGTTCTCTCAACAATAATAACATAACTGGATCATATAACTATCCCGAAACATGCAACAAAGAGTGACTCCAAAGTCACTAATAGCGGCGAACAAACTAAGAGATTATTGTAGGGTACGAAACCACCTCAAAGTTATTCTTTCAGATCGATCTATTCAAGAGTCCGTAGTAAAATAGCACGAAGCTATTCTTTCCGTTCGATCTATCATAGAGTTCGTACTAGAATAACACCTTAAGACACAAATCAACCAAAACCCTAATGTCACCTAGATACTCCAATCTCACCTCAAGTATCCGTGGGTATGATTATATGATATGGATCACACAATCTCAGATTCATCTATTCAACCAACACAAAGAACTTCAAAGAGTGCCCCAAAGTTTCTACCGGAGAGTCAAGTCGAAAACGTGTGCCAACCCCTATGCATAAGTTCACAAGGTCACTGAACCCGCAAGTTGATCACCAAAACATACATCAGGTGAATCACGTGAATATCCCATCGTCACCACAGATAAGCACATGCAAGACATACATCAAGTGTTCTCAAATCCTAAAGACTCAATCCAATAAGATAACTTCAAAGGGAAAACTCAATCCATTTCAAGAGAGTAGAGGGGGAGAAACATCATAAGATCCAACTATAATAGCAAAGCTCGCGGTACATCAAGATCGTGCCAAATCAAGAACACGAGAGAGAGAGAGAGAGGGATCAAACACAGAGCTACTGGTACATACCCTCAGCCCCGAGGGTGAATTACTCCCTCCTCGTCATGGAGAGCATCGGGATGATGAAGATGGCCACCGGTGATGGATCCCACCTCCGGCAGGGTGCCGAAACAGGGTCCCGATTGGTTTTCGGTGGCTACAGAGGGTTGCGGCAGCGGAACTCCCGATCTATTCTGCTCCCCGATGTTTTTAGGGTATATGGACATAAATAGGCGAAAGAAGTCGGTCAGGGGAGCCATGAGAGCCCACGAGGGTGGGGGCGCGCCCAGGGGGGTAGGGCGTGCCTCCCTGCCTCGTGGCTTCCTCGAAGCTTCCCTGATGTCTACTCCAAGTCTCCTGGATTGCTTCCATTTCAAAAATAACTCTCCCGAAGGTTTCATTCCGTTTGGACTCCGTTTGATATTCCTTTTCTTCGAAACACTGAAATAGGCAAGAAAACAACAATTTGGGTTGGGCCTTCGGTTAATACGTTAGTCCCAAAAAATAATATAAAAGTGTTTAGTAAAGGCCATAAACATCCAAAACAGATAATATAATAGCATGAATACTTCATAAATTATAGATACGTTGGAGACGTATCAGCATCCCCAAGCTTAATTCCTGCTCGTCCTCGAGTAGGTAAATGATAAAAAGAAATAATTTATGAAGTGTGAATGCTAGAAGGTGCACAAGTTTGATCAATGATAATTTCAATCACCTTTTCTAGCATCATCATATGTCATACCAGTATATCGTCTCATAAAACTTCTCATGATCAAGTAACAAGCTATTCACATGTTAAAGCATAGACCATAACTTTCTTGAAAACTAGCAAACTATGTTCTCAGTCATCAAACAATTGCAATTCATCTTATTTTCAGGAAGAGTCTATGTAAGAGCTTTGATTTAGCAAATCCCACATACTCAACTATCATATAGTCTTCCATGATTGCTACCACTCAAAGCATATTTTTAGAACAAATAGCATCCATCGAACACAGAGAAAGATAGGGGCTTAATGTTTTGCCTCCCAACTTATTTATCATATAGATAATTGTCAACAATAATAATTCATCATCAAATATATTTGAATGGCCATATATGCTTAAATCTTCCATCACATGATGCTTGCCAACTAAATAGTAGGTTGGAATGAGAAGGAATACTACTGACTCTTGCATAAAAGTAAAAAATAGGTCCTTCGCGGAGGGAAGCAGGGATTTGCAGAGGTGCCAGAGCTCGAAGCTTTAAAACGGAGATGAAATAATTTTGAGAGGTATGCTTTCATTGTCAACATAACGACCAAGAGTTCCCAATATCTTCCATACTACATACATTATAGGTGTTTCCCAAACAGAAAGGTAAAGTTTTTACTCCCCCTCCACCAACAATCACGCTCCACGGCTTGTCTGAAACAACGGGTGTCGTCCAACTATCAACAATCCTGGGGGAGTTTTGTTTAAATTATTTGTGATTTTGTTTTTTATCTTTTGATCATAGGACTGGGCATCCCAGTTACCAGCCATTTTCTCGTGAATGATGAGTGGAGTCCACTCATCGTGAGAATAACCCACCTAGCATGGAAGATACTGACAGCCCCTAGTTGCTACATGAGCGATTCGGGCATACAAAACAGATTATTATTTGAAGGTTTAGAGTTTGGCACATGCAAATTTACATGGAACGGCAGGTAAATACCGCATATAGGTAGATATGGTGGACACTCATGGAATAAACTTGGTTCAAGGAATTTGGATGCACAAGCAGTACTCCCGCTTAGTACAGAAATTTTGGGTAGCAAAGGATTCTAAATAGCAAGCACCACATGTTGGAGGATCTATAACAATATAACTTCTATACAAATATACCCAAGCATAACTCATTATGTTGTCTTCCTTGTCCAACTTCAACTAATTTGCTCAGGTTTGAAAATAATTAATGGGGATCACAATCATAGAAGATGTCCAAGATAGTATATTTATATGTGAAATCTCTCTTCCTTCAATATTCTTTCATGAATTGTTCAAGTGACCAATACAATGTTTGCTAACTTTCAATAAATTTACCAACTCTAATTCTTATATGTGAAGTCATTACTCCCCATGGGATAAGCATACGAAACATATATAATTTCAGATTTATGATATTCAAAACATTCAACCATTTACTCATAGGATATAAGTGAAGCACACGAGTAAATGAAAAACTACTCCAAAAAGATATAAGTGAAGATCAATGAGTAGTTAAATAATTATGTAGCTATGTGAAGACTCTCTCTCATTTAAGAATTTCAGATCTAATGTATTTTATTCAAGCAGCAAGCAAAGCAAAACAAAATGACATTGCAAGGATAGCACACATCATGTGAAGAAGCAAAAAACTTTGGTTCAACCGATACTAACCGATAATTGTTTAGGAAGAAAGGTGGGATGCCTACCGGGGCATCCCCAAGCTTAGATGCTTGAGACTTCTTGAAATATTATCTTGGGATGCCTTGGGCATCCCCAAGCTTGAGCTTTTGTGTCTCCTTAATTCCTTTTATATCTCGGTTTCCCTAAATCTCAAATACTTCATCCACACAAAACTCAACAAGAACTCGTGAGATAAGTTAGTATAAACCAATGCAAAAACCTTATCATTTTCTACTGTAACAAATCACTAAAATTATTATTCAACACTGCACACTAAATGCCTCTGCGTATGTAATACTCCTATCCTCAAATAGAATCATTAAAACAAGCAAACATATGCAAACATAACAGCAATCTGCCAAAACAGTACAGTCTGTAAAGAATGCAAGAGTATCAATACTTCCCTAACTCCAAACATTATGAAATTCTACCACACTGTAGAAAATTTATCAGAGCTTAATATGCAAAAAGTTTCAACATTATCATATTCTGACTTTTCTAGGGAATTTTTGCAACAGCAGTAAACTTTCTGTTTTGAAACAGCAACATGTATACTTGCAAAATAGACATGGTAAAGGCTATCCTTGACATTTTTATTGAAAATAGAGATGCAAAACATTAATCTAAATAACATAAAGCAAATTCTAACAAAAGAAAATGACACACCAAGCAAAATACATATCATGTGGTGAATAAAAATATAGCTCCAAGTAAAGTTACCGATGAACGAAGACGAAAGAGGGGATGCCATCCGGGGCATCCCCAAGCTTAGGCTCTGGGTTGTCCTTTAATATTACCTTTGGGTGCCATGGGCATCCCCAAGCTTAGGCTCTTGCCACTCCTTATTCCATAGTCCATCGAATCTTTACCCAAAACTTGAAAACTTCACAACACAAAACTCAACAGAAAATCTTATGAGCTCCGTTAGTATAAGAAATTAAATCACCACTTTTTGTACTGTTGTGAACTCATTCTAAATTCATAATGGTGTAATATCTACTGTATTCCAACTTCTCTATGGTTCATACCCTCTGATACTACTCATAGATTCATCAAAATAAGCAAACAACACATGAAAACAGAATCTGTAAAAAACAGAACAGTCTGTAGCAATCTGTAGCTTTCGAATACTTCTGGAACTCCAAAAAATCTACCAAATTAGGAAGGCCTAAGCAATTTGTTATTTATTCATATACAAAAAGAATCAACTGAAAAGAACGTTCCTGTGATTTATGAAAACTAATCTTGTGCGCGCAAAAGTTTCTGTTTTTCAGCAAGATCAAATTAACTATCACCGTAGGTTATCCTAAAGGTCTTACTTGGCACTTTATTGAAAAAAGCTATAAAACATGATTACTACAGTAGCATAATCATGTGAACACACAAAAACAGTAAAGTTAAATATTGGGTTGTCTCCCAACAAGCGCTTTTCTTTATTGCCTTTTTAGCTAGGCATGATGATGACAATGATGCTCACATAAAAGATAGGAATTGAAACATAACAGGAGCATCATGAAGCATATGACTAGCACATTTAAGCCTAACCCACTTCCTATGCATAGGGTTTTTGTGAGCAAACAATTTATGGAAACAAGAATCAACTAGCATAGGAAGGTAAAACAAGCATAGCTTCAAGATTTTCAACACATAGAGAGGAAACTTGATATTATTGCAATTCCTACAAGCATATGTTCCTCCATCATAATAATTTTCAGTAGCATCATGAATGAATTCAACAATATAACCAGCACATAAAGCATTTTTTCCATGATCTACTTGCATAAAAATTTTACTACTCTCCACATAAGCAAATTTATTCTCATCAATAGTAGTGGGAGCAAACTCAACAAAATAACTATCATATGAAGCATAATTCAATTGAAAATTAAAATCATGATGACAAGTTTCATGGTTATCTTTATTCTTTATAGAATACGTGTCATCACAATAATCATCATAAATAGGAGGCATTCTTTCATCATAATAAATTTGCTCATCAGAACTTGGGGGACTAAACATATCATCTTCATCAAACATAGCATCCCCAAGCTTGTGGCTTTGCATATCATTAGCATCATGGATATTCAAAGAATTCATACTAACAACATTGCAATCATGCTCATCATTCAAAGATTTAGTGCCAAACATTTTAATGCATTCTTCCTCTAGCAATTGAGCACAATTATCGGAATCCTTATTCTCATGAAAGATATTAAAAAGATGAAGCATATGAGGCGCCCTCAATTCCAATTTTTTTTGTAGTTTTCTTTTAGATACTAAACTAGTGATAAAACAAGAAACTAAAAGATTTGATTGCAAGATCTAAAGATATACCTTCAAGCACTCACCTCCCCGGCAACGGCGCGAGAAAAGAGCTTGATGTCTACTACGCAACCTTCTCCTTGTGTAGACGTTGTTGGGCCTCCAAGTGCAGAGGTTTGTAGGACAGTAGCAAATTTCCCTCAACTGGGTGACCTAAGGTTTATCAATCCGTGGGAGGTGTAGGATGAAGATGGTCTCTCTCAAACAACCCTGCAACTAAATAACAAAGAGTCTCTTGTGTCCCCAACACACCCAATACAATGGTAAATTGTATAGGTGCACTAGTTCGGCGAAGAGATGGTGATACAAGTGCAATATGGATGGTAGATATAGGTTTTTGTAATCTGGAAATATAAACAGCAAGGTAGCAAGTGGTAAAAGTGAGCGTAAACGGTATTGAAATGCTAGGAAACAAGGCCTAGGGTTCATACTTTCACTAGTGCAAGTTCTCTCAACAATAATAACATAACTGGATCATATAGCTATCCCTCAACATGCAACAAAGAGTCACTCCAAAGTCACTAATAGCGGAGAACAAACGAAGAGATTATTGTAGGGTACGAAACCACCTCAAAGTTATTTTTCTGATCGGTCTATTCAAGAGTCCGTAGTAAAATAACACGAAGCTATTCTTTCCGTTCGATCTATCATAGAGTTCGTACTAGAATACCACCTTAAGACACAAATCAACCAAAACCCTAATGTTACCTAGATACTCCAATGTCACCTCAAGTATCCGTGGGTATGATTATATGATATGCATCACACAGTCTCAGATTCATCTATTCAACCAACACAAAGAACTTCAAAGAGTGCCCCAAAGTTTCTACCGGAGAGTCAAGATGAAAACGTGTGCCAACCCCTATGCATAAGTTCACAAGGTCACTGAACCCGCAAGTTGATGACCAAAACATACATCAAGTGAATCACGTGAATATCCCATTGTCACCACAGATAAGCACATACAAGACATACATCAAGTGTTCTCAAATCCTTAAAGACTCAATCCAATAAGATAACTTCAAAGGGAAAAATCAATCCATTACAAGAGAGTAGAGGGGGAGAAACATCATAAGATCCAACAATAATAGCAAAGCTCGCGGTACATCAAGATCGTGCCAAATAAAGAACACGAGAGAGAGAGAGAGAGAGAGAGAGATCAAACACATAGCTACTGGTACATACCCTCAGCCCCGAGGGTGAACTACTCCCTCCTCGTCATGGAGAGCGTCGGGATGATGAAGATGGCCACCGGTGATGGACCCCCCCTCCGGCAGGGTGCCGGAACAGGGTCCCAATTGGTTTTCGGTGGCTATAGAGGCTTGCGGCGGCGGAACTCCCGATCTATTCTGCTCCCCGATGTTTTTAGGGTATATGGACATATATAGGCGAAAGAAGCCGGTCAGGGGAGCCACGAGGGGCCCACGAGGGTGGGGGCGCGCCCAGGGGGGTAGGGCGCGCCTCCCTGCCTCGTGGCTTCCTCAAAGCTTCCCTGACGTCTACTCCAAGTCTCCTGGATTGCTTCCGTTCCAAAAATAACTCTCCCCGAGGTTTCATTCCGTTTGGACTCCGTTTGATATTCCTTTTCTTCGAAACACTGAAATAGGCAAGAAAATAGCAATTTGGGCTGGGCCTCCGGTTAATAGGTTAGTCCCAAAAAATAATATAAAAGTGTTTAGTAAAGCCCATAAACATCCAAAACAGATAATATAATAGCATGAATACTTCATAAATTATAGATATGTTGGAGACATATCAACCTTTCATGAGTTTACTAGAGAGAACCCTACTCTCATAGATTGCGATGTTTAACAATCAGACTCATATAGGTGCGTTCTTCAAAAGATGTTCTGCAGGACGACATCTCTGCTTCAATGAGCCACTTAGAACACATTAAGATATACATCAACCTGCCATGAAGATTAGGAGAGTATTGCATCTTCATGGAGTGGTATTAATAGTAAGGATACTCTCCTCTCAGTTGACCAACAGCTTGTCTTCCACATCTAATTCACGGGATCTCCGATCATATAGACTAGGTTACCACTGTGAACTCATATTGTAGGTCTCATGCCCATCTCCCTCGATGCATTATCTATCACATTACGTGATAGACCCTTAGTAAAAGGATCTGCCAGATTTTTAGACGTTTGGATATAATCCAATGCAATAACTCCAGAGTTTCTCATTTTTCTAATAGACTTTAACATTCTCTGAACGTGTCTTGATGACTTCATGTTATGCTTTGAGCTGCTCACTTTCGTGATCACAGTTTGATTGTCGCAGTTCATAAGGATACCCGGTACAGGTTTCTCAACAACCGGCAAGTCATTTAAGAGCCGGCGAATCCAATCTGCTTCGACCGTAGCTGTATCTAGTGATGTGAGTTCTGCTTCCATTGTTGACCTCGTTAAGATGGTCGGCTTGCAAGACTTCCAAGAAACAGCGCCACCTCCATGAGTGAATACATAACCGCTCATGGCCTTTATCTCATCAGCATCTGAGATCCAGTTTGAGTCACTATACCCTTCAAGGACCTTTGGGTGCCTGGTGTAGTGAATTCCATAATTCGCAGTGCCTTCCAAATAACGCAAAACTCTCTCTAGAGCTTTCCAATGCACATCTCCTGGTTTTGAGACAAACCGACTCAGTTTGCTAACAGCAAAAGAGATGTCAGGTCTTGTAGCACTGGCTAAGTACATAAGCGAGCCAATAATCTGAGAATATTTCAATTAATCTCTAGCAATTCTTCGATTCTTTCGAAGTAACACACTCGCATCATATGGTGTTGGAGAGGGCTTGCAGTCACTATAGCCAAAGCGACTCAAGATCTTTTCCACATAGCGAGATTGAAGCAATGTAATCCCACCATCATCGTCTCTCAACAACTTGATGTTCAGAACGACATCAGCCACTCCTAAATCCTTCATCTCAAAACAACGAGATAGGAAATCCTTGACCTCCTTAATAACATTCAGATTTGTTCCGAAAATTAGTATGTCATCAACATACAAGCAAAGGATAACTCCCTCGCCCCCACCATGGCGATAGTACACACATTTATCAGCTTCGTTTACTACAAAGCCTGCAGATGTTAAAGTTCTTTCAAACTTCTCATGCCACTGTTTGGGTGCTTGCTTGAGTCCATACAAAGACTTTAGCAACTTGCACACTTTTCCTTCCTGACCATCTAGTACAAGCCCATCTGGTTGTTCCATATAAATTTCCTCATCTAACTCTCCATTTAGGAAAGCAATCTTAACATCCATTTGATGAACGAGAAGACCATGTGAGGCAGCTAGTGAAAGTAGAACTCGAATAGTGTTCAGTCGAGCCACAAGTGAGTAAGTATCAAAGAAGTCTTCACCTTCTTTTCGGGTATAACCCTTAGCCATGATCCGAGCCTTGTAATTTCCAATAGTACCATCAGGCCTAAGCTTCTTCTTGAATACCCATTTGCATCCTATAGGTTTGCACCCATAAGGACGATCAGTTATCTCCCAAGTTTCATTCGCCAAGATGGAATCCATCTCGCTACGAATTGCTTCCTTCCAGTAGTCAGCATCTTCAGATGCATAGGCCTCTGAAATAGAACTGGGAGTGTCATCTATGAGATACACAAGAAAATCATCACCAAAAGACTTTGCAGTCCTCTGTCTCTTGCTCCTAGTAGGAACTTCATTGTTCTTCTCCACAGGATTTTCAAAGTGTTCCATCGAAATGACAGGTTCAATAATTGTAATTGGTTCCTGATTCGATGAACTAGGCATCTCCTGATTAGATGAGGTAGCCATATCCTTCATGGGAAAGATATCTTCAAAGAAAGTCGCATCATTCGACTCCATGATCGTACCGACATGCATGCCATGTACTTTAGATTTTACAACCAAGAATCTATAACCAATGCTATGAAAAGCATATCCCAGGAAAACACAATCCACGGTCTTTGGTCCAAGCTTGCACTTCTTCGGAATTGGCACATTGACTTTCACCAAACAACCCCAGGTTCGTAGATAAGAGAGTTTTAATCTCTTCTTCTCCCATTCCTCGAATGGAGTTATCTCTTTATTCTTTGTGGGAACTCGGTTTAGGACATGACATGCAGTCAATATCGCCTCCCCCCACCATGCCTTGGAGAGACCCGATGTGTCTAACATGGCATTAACCAAATCTGTTAGAGTACGGTTCTTTCTTTCGGCCACCCCATTTGACTGAGGTGAATAGGGAGGCATCCTCTCATGGATTATACCATGTTCCGCACAAAAAGCATCAAATTCATTGGAAAAATACTCTCCACCACGGTCAGATCTAAGCCTCTTGATTTTCCGATCAAGTTGGTTTTCCACTTCAGCTTTATAGATCTTGAAAAAGTTCAAAGCCTCATCCTTAGATTTCAGAAGATACACACGGTAGTATCTAGTGGAGTCGTCAATTAACGTCATGAAATATTTCTTTCCACCTTTTGTCAAAACACCATTCATTTCACATAGATCTGAATGTATGAGTTCTAGTGGTGCAAGATTTCTCGTTTCCGCAGTCACATGAGACTTACGGGGTTGCTTAGCTTGCACACAAACTTGACACTTAGATCCCTTGACAGTGGGGAAACTAGGGATTAAGTTCAACTTCGCTATAATAAGGTTTTTGGATTGTTGGAAATATGAGTAATTTACCAAATGATTTTACTAACAGAAATACTAGATAAAGCATGACTAATATAGTAGAGATAAAACAAGTCATGCGTTCTGACAGAGAGAAGGTAAATAGCATCTGCATATATGAACTGTAGCCTAGCATATCTATAGCAGACAGTAGAGCTAGTCGCATATATGAAGTAGAACCTAACATGTCTAGGGCAAGTACTAGTACGAGAAACTGTGGCAGGACATCCAACAAAAAGAACACATACGGAACAGCAGCAGCACTGGACTTGGGGTCGGTATCCTCGCCAGCCATGTTGTCGAGGAGGTTGTCGACGTCGGGGAAGAAGTCGTCGTCGGAGTCCGGGGCGTCCGTGACGAAGGAGTCAAGTCAGTAGTCGCGCACAGCGCTCCCCAAAAACCTTATCACCCTTCTCCCATACAGGACTCAAAGAGGTGCGGTTTCGGAGGCCTACTGTCCCGACCTGTGGTGCACGCCACAAGCCGGGATGGGAAAGAACGTAGCAGCAGCGCAGTGCTCAGGAACTTGTGGCGAGAGGAAGAAGAGGTTCTGGTGCGTCTCTCTGAGAGGAGCGACCTCCGTTTTATAGGCGCAAGAGAAGGAGGCGAGAGGCTGCAGGCAGCAGGCGAAGAGGTGCGCCGTTCGTATTCAATCTCCACTACAGCAAAAATGTTTCATCTTCCGCGTGACCTTTCGTATACCCGTCTTCGTATACCCGTCGTGCGTGGCAAAAATTTAGACATCGGCTCGGCTCATTCCCGCGCCGCGCCGCGCCGTGGCGGGCGGCGGAGGGCCACGGCGGCGGAGGAGGAGCGCGCGTGGATGTCCCTCTTGTTCTCATCCTCATACACGTGGAGAAAGAGCCTCCCTTATAAAGAGGTCCAACTCCCTCTAAACTAACAATGTGGGACTAAACTTTAGTTCCACCTCTTGCCTTACACGAATGGGCTGCGTGGGCCTCTAGTATTTATTAGGAATTTCTGAAACTGCTATTGGGCTAGGCCCAAAATAGACAAAATTCCAGCAACCCTTGCCTAACCTACTATACTGTTTGAACAAGCACATGCCTCCTATCTCTCTCATGCGCGTGCCCAAACAGAACCTGACATAATGTTGGACATATATATACTCCATCCATGCCATAATATAAGAGCGTACATGTAAAAAAACGCTTTTATATTATGGGATGGAGGTAGTATATTAGTATTTTTGGATGTACTAGTATTGTCTCTCTATATTACTGTTTGAACAGAAATGTTGGCTACGCTCTCTGCCTCTCTATATTTGTCATATAGGCCTGTGCACAGGTTATCTTCTCAAGCTAGAGAGTAGCCAACATATCGCCTTGCATAATGTTGGATATATTACTAGTATTTTTTGGCTACTTTCTGTCTCTCTACATTTGTCAGCAGAAATGCAGTTAATTGTCCCTTTCCATGCAGGCATAGAGAGACAGAGAGAGTTGCAAAAAAAAACTGCTTTGCATGCGGTGCTAGCAGAGCGTTTCTCGGTGTTTAGTACTCCCTCCATCCGGAAATACTTCCGGACGGAGGGAGTAGATTAAAGGATGCACTACAATGAACACATAATGGATGGTTGTTAGGTGGAGGATAAGAAATGGGCGGTGGATCCTACAGTGCTACTAATTTTGTTTTGATTGGATTTTTTTAATAAAATGGCTGCATGCATCATTCTGATGCAGAGGCCGGGGGTTATCCTTCTTTTTCAAAAAAAGTACTTCCTGGGCACGCGATGATTGCGCTTCTATTAATATGCTACCACCGGAGTTAATTAGAGCATTTTTTTTGTGAACAACTTGATTTTCAACTCGTATGATCCTTGAGATTTCGAGAAAAAAATAATAGAAGATCTTTCCAAAAGAAGAATAAGAAGATATTAGGAGATTACAAAATGATCTTTTCAGATCCAAGATTATAGCTCCACTATAGCTTTTGGAAAGCTCTCACGCTATATTTATGTACTCCCTCCGTTCCTTTATATAAGGTGTATTTGTATTTTGGTAAAATTCAACAATGTAACGTGCATTTGTTCTAATTCCTCGTAATTCCGATCTTGGGCCTCCAGAAAAAGGAAATTATCTCTTCCCTGATTGGCTGTATCTCTCCTTGTAGAGAAAGAAAAGGAAACTATCTCTCTTCCGATTGTGTGTATCTCTTTCTTTCCTAGCCTAAATTATTTACTTGCTGCTAATCTACAAATTAGAGAAGGGTAATTTTGTCCTAACTAGTGCATAATTATGTGCCTTGGTCACCGTGCTGAAAATAATACATCTTAGATAAAGGAATGGAGCGAGTACTTTTTAACACATTATAAATTAAAAAAGCAACATCTTGTTGATTTTCACTTCTACCTCCGTCCAGATTTATTGGGCACCTTCATATTTTGGGCCAGACTTGGACCATCTATAGACTACTAAAATATTAATTATATACTATAAAAAATTATACTGTTGGATTTGTATTTGAAAGAGCTTTCCGCCAATATGATTTTTGTGACATATAATTTATAGTTTGGTAGTGAAAGTTTTAGGTCAAACTTTAGCCCAAAATAAGATGGGGCCTAGTAAAGCGGGACTGAGGGAGTATCACGCTAAAGTTAGAGTCAGTTTTTCAATAAAGGACATTTCATTGAATCAGTATATCGAGGTGATACAATCACATCAAAAGAATGCATGGCCTCTGTATAGCATGATGCGCACAACATACAAGTCCAACGCAAGCAAAAATAAACATCATTTTACAGCAAACATAAATCAATTCGGCATATGGTGGTGTAGATCCTATCCGAAGGTTACCGCCATCCATGAAGGAAGAAAACCTCTTTCGTTGTATGCTCCAGCCGTGTAGACGCCACCATAAAAAAAGTCTCTTTCCTCCAGCCTCTGCAGGGTATACTAGGCATGGAGCCATCGCGTACATGCATGAATAACCTGCAAAGGAGATAAAACATATTTATTATTAAAAACCAACATCATTCCTGAAAAGCCACAAAGGCCAGCATATAAGGCAGCTACCCCCACAAGAATGTTTGCATAAAACAGTTTATCAATACACAACAACCAATTGCCGAACATGTTGCGTGCACTACTGGAGGGATACAGATTTGAAGCTACTTGAACTATGGCCGATAAGGATGGCAATGGATCGGGTTTGTATCGGGTTGAACAATATCAAATCCATATCCATATCCATGAAGATAGTCTTTGCCCGCCCGTGAAATAATCCACGGGTGAAAATTTGTGTCCATGTCCAAACCCGATGGATATCCATACCCACTGGATATCCATTGGGTCCTCTCAAGATATAAAAATAAGACATAAGACAATGTTAACATAATATCTTCCATTCTTCACCTTGTGGCAAGCTAGACTTCACTAAAAACGTCCACTAACAACCTAACATCATTTAGTACTTTTATAAAAGATGAGAATGACGAGTCATTTAACGAGGAGATAAAAATAAGGGAAGGGGCGCAAGAGTATGTCAGTGGGGATTGAATGTCAACTAATGAAAGTTACAGTGGGGATTGTGCAATTTCCTTTTGCATGCTTTACATAACAAAGTTTCAAATTGTAGTGGACATGTGACTATGGGGTAGGCATAGCAGATTTTTGCCCATTAATGCATACTATTGGGTCGGGTTCGGGTATATCCACGGGTACAAGATTATATCCATGCCCTACCCGCAAGCAATCGGGTCGGGTTTGGCCGCCGCCCATGGGCACAAAAGCATATCCAAACCCTATCCATTCGGGTCGGATACCCATGGGTAAAATTGCCATCCTTAATGGTCGACATCGCCCGAGCAAACTTACACTCAAAAAACAAGTATTTAATAGACTCGTCTTGCTGGCAGAAGACACATGTCTTGCTACGTTGTCAGTTGTGTCGTTCGTGGCATATTATCTCTAGTTAAGATTACCCCTCTGTTCAGAAACCAGAGGAATATCTTCACTCTTAGAGGTATTTTGATCTTCCACAATCTTTTCTCATCAACCTGAACATCACTATGAGCCACTGCATGGTACAAGGACTTGACTGAAAATTTGCCGTTCTGATGGAGATTCTATCGAAACTTGTCTGGTTTGCTTGACAGCTGAATGTCCTCTAGACGAATGAGTAATTAATTCCATTTTGCCAGGTGAGGCATGAAAAGGTCCCTACGGAAAGAAATATCAGGGTTTTGTTGTCCCAAAACTTGTTTGATCATGACAAATCTATGTCTGACAATCCTGTACAAGCTACGTATTGCATCATAAGTGGGGTGGCGCCCAGCCAGGTATCTTCCAAGAATCAAATCTGAGAACCATTCCTAACCGAGAAAGTGCCAAATTGGAAAATAATTCCTTGGCCTTCATCACACCATGCCAAAAATGTGAATCCTTGGGTTTTGCAATAAACTTGAGAAATGGCATTGGACCCCACGCACTTGTTACGAATAATTTCCTGCAACACTTCATTCTCAATGAGTAGTTTCTAAACCCATTTACTCAGAAGAGCGATATTTTTAATCTCAAGTCTTGAGCTCCAAGGACCCCTTGACTTTTAGGTTGGCATAATGCACTCCATCTGACCTGCCGATTGGGCCAAAAAATTCTAAATCACGTTGTAGCACTCCAAATTGCCATTTGATGCATTCATATATATGATGCATTGATGCCCAAGCTTGGTTGTTAAGTTAGGATGCTTGATCAGCGCTTGGTACTTTGATGCATGCACATGTGTATATCAAGCATAGGTTGTTGGTCAATCATGTATGCTTTGTTTTTCAACTTTTTCATGATTTAAAGAAAAACATTGAATGTGCCTAGCTTGGCTATAGCTCCTTAGTAACATTTCATTGCTTCTGGCTGAGCTGCCGCCGAATGACATAGCACTCTATTTAAAACTTTGGTCACGTCTGAACCCTATATGTTGTTACATACATACATACATACATACATACATACATACATAGCCAACATCCATGACATGGTACAGATAGTACCAGCTAGCTCAATGGTGTGAAGCTGGATGTCCTCGCTCGTTGAGAAATCAAAAAAAGAGAGGAGACGTAGCCATCCATCGAATCGAAGACTTTTTTCAGCATATCGCTGATCCAAGATGTGTGAGTCAGGTTGTGTTGTGATGGTGAGAGACAGCATACATGCATGTCATGTGTGGCACTGCTCGCAAGGATGGGCGCGCTTAATTGCAAGCAGTGTGACCGATGGGAGATCGATCCAGAGTATTATTAATTTTTTGTATATGATGGTAGACAGTTGGCAAGCAAGAAATACTAATTATGGAGAGAGAGAGAGAGAGAGAGAGAGAGAGAGAGAGATGTGGAAAAAAAACTTGGCCCTGCCCGCGGGCCGGGGGGGGGGGGGGGGGGGGGCCTAGTCTGCTCCGCCATCAGCCCTCCCCTCCCCTCGCCGCCGCCGGGCAAAGCCCGGTCGGCGTAGGCGGCGGCGGGGCTTTTCTCCCTTCCCGGTGGTCGGTCGCAACGCGGGATGCGGTGGATCTCCTGGAGCACAGCGCTGGTGTGGGACGCAGCGGCAGCAAGGCGGACGGCCGCGCCGACGGTGTGGGGGGTGCTGGGTTTGCGGTTGCTGCACGGCTTGGCTGGGCGCTGGCGGTGCCTGGCTGTTTCCTCTGCGGTGGTGGTGGTCGGCTGGGGGACGAACTGGGCAGGGTGGGGCTCGTTGTGGCGTTGCCCTGCTCTAGCTCGTATGGATCTTGGTGGTGGCACCGGCCAACGACGCGGCTTCGGTGGCTCGAGCGGCAGTGGCGGCATCTTCCCTTCTCCTAGGTCCGAGCCGGTGAAGGTTGGGACCTAGGGTCTGTGCTCGGGCGGGCCAGATCTGGGCCCGATGCGGATTGGAGCTTCCGGTCCGGGTAGGTGAGGATGGGCTTGGTCCGGGTGGCGGTCGGTGGCGGCGTCTTCCGGGCTCTCCGGTTGGCTATGGGGCTGCGCGGCTATTGCGGTTTGGCGGCGGTGCGATCCGGGTTGTGGACGTCTTTGGTGTGCGGCGTGGATCTGGTTAGTGGTGGTGGACGACTACTGGCGCATGGATACGAGAGGTTGAATCGGTCCACGTTGGTTTCGTTCACGTTGTGCTTTTCGTGTCTGATGCTTGTTTATGGCGTCGGTCCGAGCTCGACTCTTCGGGTGTTGCTGTGTCATCGAACGGATCGGCTTCGAAGACCATGGGCATAGCATCGTTCGAGCTTGCTCGGTAGTGGCCGTCGGCAGCCACTGGGTTGCATTCCCACGGTCCACCGGGACCAGCAGGTGAGGCAAGTGTGGGCGCCTCCTACTGTGGATGCGCTAACCCAGACCCGGTGGCTGATGCCGGGCTAGGAGTGAAAGGAGGTCCCTTTTACTCCTACTACCATGGTGGGGGGTCATGATGTGTATGACTGGTGGTGTCCGGGGCCATGGATGCCGGGACTATGGTCTTGGATGGCGGGCCTCGCGGTTGGCTTTCTAGCAGGCCCTGTGGTGGCGGTGTGGCGGTGGTGACTCTACTTCTTGGTCGTGTGGGCGGCAAGGGGTGGAGTGATGGGAGGCTCTAGTCTGCTCTGGCAGTGCCTAGATCTGGTGTGGACGGGCTGGCCCTTGTAGAGGTGTTGATCCGCACTCCTCCTGGTGGCATTGGCAAGCTCTAGAGCGAAAGCTTCGCACTATTTGGCGCCGGCGTCGGCGGCGCCTGTGCGTGCTGTTTGCTTATTGGAGTTGTCGTCGAGGGTCTCGTTAGGTCAGGGCTCCGGGTGAAAACCTATGTTTGTTTGCTTGGACTCGGCAACGGCGACGCTGCGCGCCGTCACCTTCGGGGCGTTGTCGTGGAGCTCAGGAGTTGTCGGTCGGATCTCGGAGAGGTGTTAGCTTGTTCTAGGTTAATATTGTATCTTTTGATCTGCTTTGTAAGAGGGCTTCCTCACCACACTGTATCGTTCGGCCGTGTACTTTGTTCTGTTGCTTTATTGATAAAGAGGGACGAAAGTCTGTTTTGAGAGAGAGAGATGTCTGCCAACAAACACGTACACACGTACACGTATTACCTAAAGTCCACCCGGCCGGATCAAACCTTTCAAACTTGAAGCATGCATGCAATCGGATCGTGATCGTGATCGTGATAGCCGGTGATCGATGGTCTGAGGCTGATCGATCGCGTGGAGAAATAAAGAAAAGATACTAGCTAGCTAGGGGAAGTGGGCACTTTGCTATCCAACCCAAGACTTTCGTTTCTTTATTTCTCCACGCGATCGATGAGCCTCCAAACTATCAATAAGTAGTTTCGCGCGCTGACCCAAACTAGTTATCCATGAGGACAAAGCAGCCAAGCTAGCCACTTGCAATCTGCGCGCGAGGATCATACATATCGTTTGCTCGCAGCCGGAAATGGCGGCAACGATGGCGGAGGGCGAGCCGCCGCCGTTCACCCATGAGGACAATCGCCGCTTCCTCCAGATGCTCCGCGACAAGAAGCAAATGTATATATGCGAGTGCAACGACGATTGATATGTGTTTATATGGAGGGATCGTGCTTAATTTGCTTTGTTTTGCAGGCTGGGAATCGGCAGCCCCAAGGTGGAGGTGCAGTTCCAGGACCTCACCGTGGAGACTTACGTGCGCATCGGCCGCCGGGAGCTGCCGACGCTGCCCAACTGCGTCGTCAACGCCGCCCAGGTACGCACTGCCCACCAACAGAGAGTCATGTTTGCTCTATATCTCAGGAGGAGGACGTTCGCCTAGGCCCTCAGTGATGTAACTGTCTATACTATTTCTGAGTAGAATTAATGACTTCAGAAACATCTTTCTAATCTCTTTATGTAGGAGTTGGCATCATATTCGCACATGTGCACACCAAGGAAAAGAGCGGTCAAAATTATAAATGCAGCAAGTGGAACAATTCGACCATCAAGGTAAGGATATGCATATATTTATTTTACTAGCTAGCTCAATAGTAAATATCAAGACACAGTTTTCCTCAAAACAATTTTTTCTAAGGAACATATATATCTTGGTAGATGATTCATTAGTTTACTGACCAAAGATACTTTGTAACCCTATCATAAATCAGGATGACACTTCTACTGGGAGCACCTGGTTCCGGGAAAACAACCTTTTTAAAAGCATTGGCAGGAAAGCTGGATTTGTCTTTGAAGGTACGTAGCAGATTAAGTTATATACACATGCAAACGAAACTTCCTACTTACAAGAAAAGCACTGGATAACAAAACAATTGTTCTTGATGTAACATCTCTTAATAGCGCAAAGGAAAGCTCATGTACAATGGAGATGAAGTGAATTCCTCAACACCACAACACATGCATGCTTACATTAGCCAGTATGATCTTCACCATGCTGAGATGACGGTCAGAGAGACGATTGATTTTGCATCCAATATGTTGGGAACCAACAATGAATTCGGTAAGGCGGCACCGCCTATTCATATTACTTGTCTCAAATAGCTCTAGATTCTATGTGCAGGAATGAGCTAATGTATAATAGAATCCATATGTAAACTATAACTTTAGAAGGACCCATGGTGATGCTCAAGGTGTCTTTTTCTGTGTGTTTGCTCAAGGTGTCTTTTTGTTTTTGCTGTGACATGAATACTAATTAATATAGTTCTCATATTTGGAATGGAAACCATAGAGATGATTGGAGAAGCAGCAAGAAGAAAACATGATGTTGTAAACGAAGTTGACAAAAATCTTGACTCATTTATTAAGGTGGTTGCTTTAATTGTTCCTCCGATCTGCTAAAACAAGATTCCATTTCCCTGGTCACTTACAATATGTTATATGCAGGCTACCACATTTGGAGAAGGAAGAAACCTTACAACAAACTACATTATCAAGGTATGTGCTATTGTAACTTCTCCATTTACTCTCATTTATCTTGACAACATAATCACAAATTCTTTGTAATGCAGATACTTGGTTTGTCTGAGTGTACAGATACCCTAGTGGGGGATGAGATGAGGAGAGGCATATCTGGAGGACAAAAGAAAAGATTAACAATCGGTTAAGATTCTATCCTTTCTATTGCATGTGATCCTCAATGTTTGAATTTATTGCCAACCTTACCCCAACCGCTCAATATTTTGGGTATCTGTTTAAATACATCCAAATGATTGAGGTACCATAGCTAAGAGGTCTATAGTTCAAGACTCGAGCCAAACCACTCATGTAAAATAGTTACGAGCTACACTGTTTCCATGCATAACCCATGTTGACCATATTTCCTCAATATATCAAGCTTATGGCTCATCAACTTTTGTTGTCACATATGAGGTTGCCATTTTGAAACAAACTTCCCATTTTCGTAGATAACTCAACTAAAATTTTACCATCTTGTCTATGCACTTAGGGCGTGTTTGGTTACCTGCATCATTTTTTGCCCATTTGCATACTTGTCCCAGTTGGGCCTGGCTGAGCAAATGCAAGTCAAAAACCAACATATGCACTTAGTTTGGTTGTCTGCATGTCATCTCCCTGCATCGTAACGATGCCTCTACACACCGCTTGGTTGCTCGCATTGTATGTGCTCACACGGGTGTATGTTGTTTGGTTACATACGAGCATAGAGTTGTGCTCACCTTGTACCCTACTTGGTGAGCTTACCAATACTACTACATCTTACACACGATCACACCGAGCACACCAACGCCACAGCACTTCTGTGACGATGAACTGGACAAAGATGATGAAGTTCTTCAGCCCTAACGGTCGATCCACCTTCTTGCCAACCTCAGCCTTGCTGCATGAATGCTCTCGCACATACTTGGAGTAAGCATCTTCTGCCGAGTGCCTAGTCTTAAACCCTCCTCTGTGGTTGTTGTCGTTGTACCCTGAAACTTGTTTGTTGCAAGCTTCCCATGAACTGTAAACCCCTGAACCCTACCTTCGAACACCACATACCACTTCCCCTGGCAGTGCAAACGAGCAATAAGTTGAAGCAACAAGCATTGGAACACACAAACAGCAAGCAATGAAGAACTCTAGGAGCAGGCAATGGAGCAAAAGAGCATTAGTAAGCATGCATGATCATAGCAAGTTCAACCTAGCACTACTTTGGTGTCGTACTACCACCACATCCAAAAGAGGGTGTTATCCTACCACCGCAAGTTCGTGATCACCGTGAGGATCACCGTGAGGGGTTAGTATATACCACCTCACCCAAATATACACACCATAAGATTGTTTTCAAGCCCTAACTACACAAAATATACGTCATCATCGTCGTCGTCGTCCTGGTCGCCGTCGCCATCGAGGATCATGCACGCCGTCGCCACCAACAGAAGTAGCACTAGCAGTAGTGCTTGCCTAGCCAGGTCCTCAGCCAGAGCACCCTATGGGCTGCTCCCATGGCAACAAACCCAACACCCTGGGCTTTGTTATCCAGCAGGTGGCTGAGAGCCACCATGAGAGCCTCTGGGCTGAAGCCAATCTGCTCCATGACGGTGTTGTATAGCTGAGGGTGGACGTCCACACTCTTGCTCTCCCTGATGGCAGTGGCCACCTCCTTCATTGCCTCAGTCATGCTGCTGAAGACGCTCAGCTCCTCCTCCATGAACTCGCCCGCTTCCTCTTCCTATCGAGCACAGGAACATGCTCACCATCCTTCTCAGGAGCATCAACGTTGATGGGGTCTGACTCCTGGGTGTCTGGATACTCCGGCATCGGCGAGCCCAGTGGCTGACCAGAGCCCATGGCATGCTTGCCAGTTGCCAGCCCGAAGGAGAAGATCTGCTGCATCTGGTGGTAGTTCTGGATAGGGGTGTTGAGGAACCTGTTGGGGATCGTAGCAGAATTTAAAAAAAATTCCTACACTCACCAAGATCCATCTATGGAGTATACTAGCAACGAGAGGAAAGGAGTGCATACCCTTGTAGATCGCGAGTGGAAGCGTTCCAATGAACGTGGTTGATGGAGTCGTACTCGCCGTGATCCAAATCACCGATGACCGAGTGCCGAACGGACGGCACCTCCGCGTTCAACACACGTACAGTGCAGCGACGTCTCCTCCTTCTTGATCCAGCAAGGGGGAAGGAGAGGTTGATGGAGATCCAGCAGCACGACGGCGTGGTGGTGGATGTAGCGGGTCTCGGCAGGGCTTCGCCGAGCTTCTGCGAGAGGGAGAGGTGTAGCAGGGGAGGAGGGAGGCGCCCAAGGCTGTAATGTTGCTGCCCTCCCCCCCCCCTTTATATAGGCCCCCCTAGGAGGGGGGGCCGCCGGCCAAACCCATCTAGGGTGGGGGGCGGCGGCCAAGGGGGGTGCCTTGCCCCCCAAGGCAAGTGGGAAGCCCCCCCACCCTAGGGTTCCCAACCCTAGGCGCAAGGGGGGAGGCCCATGGGGGGCGCCCAGCCCACTAGGGGCTGGTTCCCTTCCCACTTCAGCCCACGGGGCCCTCTGGGATAGGTGGCCCCACCCGGTGGACCCCCGGGACCCTTCCGGTGGTCCCGGTACAATACCGGTAACCCCCAAAACTTTCCCGGTGGCCGAAACTTGACTTCCTATATATAATTCTTCACCTCCGGACCATTCCGGAACCTCTCGTGATGTCCGGGATCTCATCCGGGACTCAGAACAACTTTCGGGTTTCCGCATACACATATCTCTACAACCCTAGCGTCACCGAACCTTAAGTGTGTAGACCCTACGGGTTCGGGAGACATGCAGACATGACCGAGATGCCTCTCCGGTCGATAACCAACAGCGGGATCTGGATACCCATGTTGGCTCCCACATGTTCCACGATGATCTGATCGGATGAACCACGGTGTCGAGGATTCAATCAATCCCGTATACAATTCCCTTTGTCAATCGGTATGTTACTTGCCCGAGATTCGATCGTCGGTATCCCAATACCTTGTTCAATCTCGTTACAGGAAAGTCTCTTTACTCGTACCGCAATGCATGATCCCGTGACTAACGCCTTAGTCACATTGAGCTCATTATGATGATGCATTACCGAGTGGGCCTAGAGATACCTCTCCGTCACACGGAGTGACAAATCCCAGTCTCGATCCGTGCCAACCCAACAGACACTTTCGGAGATACCCGTAGTGCACCTTTATAGTCACCCAATTACGTTGTGACGTTTGGCACACCCAAAGCACTCCTATGGTATCCGGGAGTTGCACGATCTCATGGTCTAAGGAAAAGATACTTGACATTGGAAAAGCTCTAGCAAACAAAACTACACGATCTTTTATGCTATGCTTAGGATTGGGTCTTGTCCATCACATCATTCTCCTAATGATGTGATCCCGTTATCAATGACATCCAATGTCCATAGTCAGGAAACCATGACTATCTGTTGATCAACGAGCTAGTCAACTAGAGGCTTACTAGGGACACGTTGTGGTCTATGTATTCACACATGTATTACGATTTCCGGACAATACAATTATAGCATGAACAATAGACAATTACCATGAACAAAGAAATATAATAATAACCATTTATTATTGCCTCTAGGGCATATTTCCAACAGTCTCCCACTTGCACTAGAGTCAATAATCTAGTTACATTGTGATGAATCGAACACCCATTGCGTCCTGGTGTTGATCATGTTTTGCTCTAGGGAGAGGTTTAGTCAACGGATTTGCTACATTCAGGTCCGTATGTACTTTACAAATATCTATGTCTCCATTTTGAACACTTTCACGAATGGAGTTGAAGCGACGCTTCATATGCCTGGTCTTCCTGTGAAACCTGGGCTCCTTCGCAAGGGCAATAGGTCCAGTGTTGTCACAGAAGAGAGTCATCGGGCCCGATGCATTGGGAATCACCCCTAGGTCGGTAATGAACTCCTTCATCCAGACTGCTTCCTGTGCTGCCTCCGAGGCTGCCATGTACTCCACTTCACATGTAGATCCCGCCACGACGCTTTGCTTGCAACTGCACCAGCTTACTGCTCCTCCATTCAAAATATACACGTATCCGGTTTGTAACTTCGAGTCATCCAGATCTGTGTCGAAGCTAGCGTCGACGTAACCCTTTACGACGAGCTCTTCGTCACCTCCATAAATGAGAAACATATCCTTAGTCCTCTTCAGGTACTTCAGGATATTCTTGACCACTGTCTAGTGTTCCATGCCGGGATTACTTTGTTACCTTCCTACCAAACTTACGGCAAGGTTTACATCAGGTCTAGTACACAGCATGGCATACATAATAGATCCTATGGCCGAGGCATAGGGGATGACACTCATCTTTTCTCTATCTTCTGCCGTGGTCGGACATTGAGCCGTGCTCAACTGCACACCTTGCAATACAGGCAAGAACCCCTTCTTGGACTGATCCATATTGAACTTCTTCAATATCTTGTCAAGGTATGTACTCTGTGAAAGACCAATGAGGCGTCTCGATCTATCTCTGTAGATCTTGATGCCTAATATATAAGCAGCTTCTCCAAGGTCCTTCATTGAAAAACACTTATTCAAATAGGCCTTTATACTTTCCAAGAATTCTATATCATTTCCCATCAATAGTATGTCATCCACATATAATATGAGAAATGCTACAGAGCTCCCACTCACTTTCTTATTAACACAGGCTTCTCCATAAGTCTGTGTAAACCCAAACGCTTTGATCATCTCATCAAAGCGAATGTTCCAACTTCGAGATGCTTGCACCAGCCCATAGATTGAGCGCTGGAGCTTGCATACTTTGTTAGCATTCTTAGGATCGACAAAACCTTCCGGCTGCATCATATACAACTCCTCCTTAAGGAAGCCATTAAGGAATGCCGTTTTGACGTCCATCTGCCATATCTCATAATCATAGTATGCGGCAATTGCTAACATGATTCGGACAGACTTCAGCTTCGCTACGGGTGAGAAAGTCTCATCGTAGTCAACCCCTTGAACTTGTTGATAACCCTTAGCGACAAGTCGAGCCTTATAGATGGTCACATTACCATCTGCGTCTGTCTTCTTCTTAAAGATCCATTTGTTTTCTATGGCTCGCCGATCATCGGGCAAGTCAGTCAAAGTCCATACTTCGTTTTCATACATGGATCCTATCTCGGATTTCATGGCTTCTAGCCATTTGTCGGAATCCGGGCCCGCCATCGCTTCTTCATAGTTCGAAGGTTCACCGTTGTCTAACAACATGATTTCCAGGACAGGGTTGCCGTACCACTCTGGTGCGGAACGTGTCCTTGTGGACCTACGAAGTTCAGTAACTTGATCCGAAGCTTCATGATCATCATCATTAACTTCCTCCCCAGTCGGTGTAGGCACCACAGGAACATTTTCCCGCGCTGCGCTACTTTCCGGTTCGGAAGGGGTGACTATCACCTCATCAAGTTCCACTTTCCTCCCACTCAATTCTTTCGAGAGAAACTCCTTCTCCAGAAAGGACCCGTTCTTGGCAATGAAGATCTTGCCTTCGGATCTGAGGTAGAAGGTATACCCAATAGTTTCCTTAGGGTATCCTATGAAGATGCATTTTTCCGACTTGGGTTCGAGCTTTTCAGGTTGAAGTTTCCTGACATAAGCATCGCATCCCCAAACTTTTAGAAACGACAGCTTAGGTTTCTTCCCAAACCATAATTCATACGGTGTCATCTCAACGGATTTAGATGGAGCCCTATTTAAATTGAATGCGGCAGTCTCTAAAGCATAGCCCCAAAATGAGAGTGGTAAATCGGTAAGAGACATCATAGATCGCACCATATCCAATAGAGTGCGATTACGACGTTCGGACACACCATTTCTCTGAGGTGTTCCAGGCGGCGTGAGTTGTGAAACTATTCCACATTTCCTTAAATGTGCACCAAACTCGTGACTTAAATATTCTCCACCACGATCTGATCGTAAGAATTTTATTTTTCTGTCACATTGATTCTCAACTTCACTCTGAAATTCCTTGAACTTTTCAAAGGTTTCAGACTTGTGTTTCATTAGGTAGACATACCCATATCTACTTAAATCATCAGTGAGAGTGAGAACATAACGATATCCTCCGCGAGCCTCAACACTCATTGGACCGCACACATCGGTATGTATGATTTCCAATAAGTTGGTTGCTCGCTCCATTGTTCCGGAGAACGGAGTCTTGGTCATCTTACCCATGAGGCATGGTTCGCACGTGTCAAATGATTCGTAATCAAGAGACTCCAAAAGTCCATCTGCATGGAGCTTCTTCATGCGCTTGACACCAATGTGACCAAGGCGGCAGTGCCATAGATATGTGGGACTATCATTATCAACTTTACATCTTTTGGTATTCACACTATGAACATGTGTAACATCACATTCGAGATTCATCAAGAATAAACCATTGACCAGCGGGGCATAACCATAAAACATATTTCTCAAATAAATAGAACAACCATTATTCTCGGATTTAAATGAGTAGCCATCTCGAATTAAACGAGATCCAGATACAATGTTCATGCTCAAAGCTGGCACTAAATAACAATTATTGAGGTTTAAAACTAATCCCGTGGGTAGATGCAGAGGTAGCGTGCCGACGGCGATCACATCAACCTTGGAACCATTCCCAACGCGCATCGTCACCTCGTCCTTCGCCAGTCTCCGTTTATTCCGTAGTTCCTGTTTTGAGTTACAAATATGAGCAACCGCACCGGTATCAAATACCCAGGAGCTACTACGAGTACTGGTAAGGTACACATCAATTACATGTATATCACATATACCTTTGGTGTTGCCGGCCTTCTTCTTGTCCGCTAAGTATTTGGGGCAGTTCCGCTTCCAGTGACCACTTCCCTTGCAATAAAAGCACTCAGTTTCAGGCTTGGGTCCATTCTTCGACTTCTTCCCGGCAACTGGCTTACCGGGCACGGCAACTCCCTTGCCGTCCTTCTTGAAGTTCTTCTTACCCTTGCCCTTCTTGAACTTAGTGGTTTTATTCACCATCAACACTTGATGTTCTTTTCTGATTTCCACCTCCGCTGATTTCAGCATCGAATATACCTCAGGAATGGTCTTTTCCATCCCCTGCATATTGTAGTTCATCACAAAGCTCTTGAAGCTTGGTGGAAGCGACTGAAGGATTCTGTCAATGACCGCGTCATCCGGGAGATTAACTCCCAGCTGAGTCAAGCGGTTGTGCAACCCAGACATTCTGAGTATGTGCTCACTTACAGAACTATTTTCCTCCATTTTACAGCTGAAGAACTTGTCGGAGACTTCATATCTCTCGACCCGGGCATGAGCTTGGAAAACCAATTTCAGCTCCTCGAACATCTCATATGCTCCATGTTTCTCAAAACGCTTTTGGAGACCCGGTTCTAAGCTGTAAAGCATGCCGCACTGAACGAGGGAGTAATCATCAGCACGCTGCTGCCAAGCGTTCATAACGTCTTGGTTCTCAGGGATTGGTGCTTCACCTAGCGGTGCTTCTAAGACATAATCTTTCTTGGCTACTATGAGGATGATCCTCAGGTTCCGGACCCAGTCCGTATAGTTGCTGCCATCATCTTTCAGCTTGGTTTTCTCTAGGAACGCGTTGAAATTGAGGACAACGTTGGCCATTTGATCTACAAGGCATACTGTAAAGATTTTAGACTAAGCTCATGATAATTAAGTTCATCTAATCAAATTATTTAATGAACTCCCACTCAGATAGACATCCCTCTAGTCATCTAAGTGAAAACATGATCCGAGTTTAACTAGGCCGTGTCCGATCATCACGTGAGACGGACTAGTCAAGATCGGTGAACATCTCCATGTTGATCGTATCTTCTATACGACTCATGCTCGACCTTTCGGTCCTCCGTGTTCCGAGGCCATGTCTGTACATGCTAGGCTCGTCAAGTCAACCTAAGTGTATTGCGTGTGTTCCGAGGCCATGTCTGTACATGCTAGGCTCGTCAACACCCGTTGTATTCGAACGTTAGAATCTATCACACCCGATCATCACGTGGTGCTTCGAAACAACGAACCTTCGCAACGGTGCACAGTTAGGGGGAACACTTTTCTTGAAATTATCATAAGGGATCATCTTACTTACTACCGTCGTTCTAACCAAATAAGATGCAAAAACATGATAAACATCACATGCAATCAAATAGTGACATGATATGGCCAATATCATTATGCTCCTTTGATATCTATCTTCGGGGCACCATGATCATCTTCGTCACCGGCATGACACCATGATCTCCATCATCATGATCTCCATCATTGTGTCTTCATGAAGTCGTCACGCCAACGATTACTTCTACTTCTATGGCTAACGCGTTTAGCAACAAAGTAAAGTAATTTACATGGCGTTATTCAATGACACGCAGGTCATGCAAAATAATAAAGACAACTCCTATGGCTCCTGCCGGTTGTCATACTCATCGACATGCAAGTCGTGATTCCTATTACAAGAATATGATCAATCTCATACATCACATATATCATTCATCACATCTTCTGGCCATATCACATCACATAGCACTTGCTGCAAAAACAAGTTAGACGTCCTCTAATTGTTGTTGCAAATTTTTACGTGGTTTGTAGGTTTCTAGCAAGAACGTTTCTTACCTACGTAAGACCACAACGTGATTTGCCAATTTTTATTTACCCTTCATAAGGACCCTTTTCATCGAATCCGTTCCGACTAAAGTAGGAGAGACAGACACCCGCTAGCCACCTTATGCAACTAGTGCATGTCAGTCGGTGGAACCTGTCTCACGTAAGCGTACGTGTAAGGTCGGTCCGGGCCGCTTCATCCTACAATGCTGCCGAAACAAGAAACGACTAGTAGCGGCAAGAAGAATTGGCAACATCAACGCCCACAACTGCTTTGTGTTCTACTCGTGCATAGTAACTACGCATAGGCCTGGCTCATGATGCCACTGTTGGGGATCGTAGCAGAATTTGAAAATTTTTCCTATGCTCACCAAGATCCATCTATGGAGTATACTAGCAACGAGAGGAAAGGAGTGCATCTACATACCCTTGTAGATCGCGAGCGGAAGCGTTCCAATGAACGTGGTTGATGGAGTCGTACTCGCCGTGATCCAAATCACCGATGACCGAGTGCCGAACGGACGGCACCTCCGCGTTCAACACACGTACGGTGCAGCGACGACTCCTCCTTCTTGATCCAGCAAGGGGGAAGGAGAGGTTGATGGAGATCCAGCAGCACGACGGCGTGGTGGTGGATGTAGCGGGTCTCGGCAGGGCTTCGCCGAGCTTCTGCGAGAGGGAGAGGTGTAGCAGGGGAGGAGGGAGGCGCCCAAGGCTGTAATGTTGCTGCCCTCCCCCCCCCTTTATATAGGCCCCCCTGGAAGGGGGGGCGCCGGCCAAACCCATTTAGGGTGGGGGGGCGGCGGCCAAGGGGGGTGCCTTGCCCCCCAAGGCAAGTGGGAAGCCCCCCCACCCTAGGGTTCCCAACCCTAGGCGCAAGGGGGGAGGCCCATGGGGGGGCGCCCAGCCCACTAGGGGCTGGTTCCCTTCCCACTTCAGCCCACGGGGCCCTCCGGGATAGGTGGCCCCACCCGGTGGACCCCCGGGACCCTTCCGGTGGTCCCGGTACAATACCGGTAACCCCCGAAACTTTCCCGGTGGCCGAAACTTGACTTCCTATATATAATTCTTCACCTCCGGACCATTCCGGAACCTCTCGTGACGTCCGGGATCTCATCCGGGACTCCGAACAACTTTCAGGTTTCCGCATACACATATCTCTACAACCCTAGCGTCACCGAACCTTAAGTGTGTAGACCCTACGGGTTCGGGAGACATGCAGACATGACCGAGACGCCTCTCCGGTCAATAACCAACAGCGGGATCTGGATACCCCTGTTGGCTCCCACATGTTCCACGATGATCTCATCGGATGAACCACGGTGTCGAGGATTCAATCAATCCCGTATACAATTCCCTTTGTCAATCGGTATGTTACTTGCCCGAGATTCGATCGTCGGTATCCCAATACCTTGTTCAATCTCGTTACAGGAAAGTCTCTTTACTCGTACCGCAATGCATGATCCTGTAACAACGCCTTAGTCACATTGGGCTCATTATGATGATGCATTACCGAGTGGGCCCAGAGATACCTCTCCGTCACACGGAGTGACAAATCCCAGTCTCGATCCGTGCCAACCCAACAGACACTTTCGGAGATACCCGTAGTGCACCTTTATAGTCACCCAGTTACGTTGTGACGTTTGGCACACCCAAAGCACTCCTACGGTATCCGGGAGTTGCACGATCTCATGGTCTAAGGAAAAGATACTTGACATTGGAAAAGCTCTAGCAAACGAAACTACACGATCTTTTATGCTATGCTTAGGATTGGGTCTTGTCCATCACATCATTCTCCTAATGATGTGATCCCGTTATCAATGACATCCAATGTCCATAGTCAGGAAACCATGCCTATCTGTTGGTCAACGAGCTAGTCAACTAGAGGCTTACTAGGGACACGTTGTGGTCTATGTATTCACACATGTATTACGATTTCCGGACAGTACAATTATAGCATGAACAATAGACAATTACCATGAACAAAGAAAGATAATAATAACCATTTATTATTGCCTCTAGGGCATATTTCCAACAGAACTCTGCGTCCTTGGAGTGAGCCTAAGAAGAAACAGGGCAGAGAAGTTAGTTAGTATGGCAACGGTTCATAGGCTTGAACTGCTGGTTTGTTAGAATGGCATGGTTTGTGAGTTAACCACGACGTGGCCTTGGTAGTACTCTGCCTCCAGAAGGATCGAGGAGGTGTCCTCATCCCATGAAGCACGGGTCTTTGAGCTTGGACGCGGTGATCCACCTCGCTCTCCACTTCCTCAGGTGGTTCTACACCTGAGTCGAGGTGACCTCTTGTCCACAGAAGTCAAACACCTGCTTTGCAACAAGGGTCAAGTGCACCTCCTTGAAGCTATGATCTCACACATCTTGTTAAGCACAAAAGTGGAGAGGAACGACTTCCATTTCATGTTGTTCCCCCTGCGATCCTTCTTCTCCTTTGCTGCTGCCTTTAGAGCAACAGCATTGGGTTGTGCCAGCACAAATGGAGGAACCGTAGGTGGCACCTCGAAAACCTCTGAATCAAGAGGCATCTGTTCCAGAGGAGGCTGGGATTCCTCGACGCAGGATGGCGGGAACTAGCTCTCGGACAGCACGATGGCCTAACGAAACTCTTGCGTGGTCATGTCCTACAAACGTAAGTGTCATCAACGCCACAAGACATTACACATGGACAATATGAACTAGCAGTACAACATGGACAGATCGAACTAGCATTACATCATGGACAGATCAAACTAGCAGTAACACATGCACAAGCAGACCACAGCATAATGGAGCACTAATCATGGAGAACAGAGCACTAATCATGGACGCATGGATGATCTTGTTCAACACTTGCACACTAGCATACCACCGATTCATCCATGACCACTAACTACCAACACTTGCCCACATGGAAACAACCCCTAGCATGCTCCAAATCTATCACAACTAGCTACTACACCATCACAGTCAAACGGATCGGACGACCTAACCTTAGCATACGGACAGATCTAGCTAGAACTAGAAAAGAGGAGGTGGTGATTGAACTTACAGAGGCCATCGGAATGACCGCGGATGAGGTGCCTGGCACGTCGGAGAGGAGGAGGAGTCGACCTACCGCCACAGTCAACCGGTCGCCGGAGTAGATGCGCCGCTTACCTCGTCGTTGAAGTGGATCCGCGCTGGAGGGAAAGCTCGAGAGGGGGCAAATGGTGGCGGGAGTTTTGCCGCGGCGGTGACCCTCGATATATAGGGCGACCGAATCGGCGGGCGGTGACTCGAATTAGTCCCGCCGCCTTTTCAGAGATGCGCCATCGCTCCCGCCATCTCTCTCCCCTGCGCGGCGCGGCGAGGCGTTCTCCTCCCCTGCATCGCTCGAGCCTGGCTCACTAGAAACGGCTGATTCGGCCGTTCCTAGCGGGCCGGGCTGAGGGGTCCTTTGAGGTTCGTGCTATGCGGGCCAAACAGTAAACATAGACATCCAAACATCCCATTTTCATCCCGCGCGGGCCTGGATGGGCCTAATGCAGGCTACCATAGGGTCCTCATTGTGTGAGATATTTATCAGTTAAATAAAAACGTATTAGTGCACCATGCATGTAAAGGTTATAGTGCAACATATCAAAATGACACCATAATTTTTGAACGTATTCGATCAAAAGGACCATGAAGAGCAATATCAATACTGAAAACGAAGTACTAGTCGCCAATTCTAGGTTATCTAGGATTGTAAAAGAAGTTTTTGTCGCCAATTCTGATGATGTTTTAATTTACTCTCTTATAATGAATCATCTTAATTAACACCACAAAGTGATATAATTCATCCCATGGTTTACATTTTAATTTGGTTTTATCTGGCATGATTATAATATGGAAGCATTTCTCCACAAACTCTCTATCCACCACCTCATGACACTCCATTCGTCTTTCTCCACCATGGAACACATTTGTGCACATTTGTGAAACAATAGTGATCTTCGACAAGGATGGTCTTAGAAGAGCTATATTATGCCAACCATCTACATTCATGAAACCATCTGGTGTATTGCTAATTCAACTAAAGTGTTATCTGTTCGAGAAAATATGCATTATAAGTGTGGTATAAGTAGTATTTATAGTGAGCCTACGGAAATACTATAGAATTATATACAAGTTGAAATATAAATTATTCTCAAGGAACAGATATCCATAGAAAGGATGACATTTGATATTTATTCTACAACATCAGAGCAACCATGTGTGTTAGATTATAAGTACACATTGAACCCTAACTATAACACAAGGTCAAACTTAAACCACGAGTTGTAATAGAGATATATGAGAGTCAACCTTCATGGCCATTAGTCATTTTGGAGAATACGGTATTTTCAGTGATGCTTCCTCTGACGAGCAGTGTGATGAGGACAATTTTGGTTGATGTTTGCACATGAGGTAGATAATAACACGATTAGTCTAATGCAAAAATTTCAAAATATTTGGCAGAATAAAAACTACTAAAAATGTGGAATGATATTATTAAAACTAGTCTATTCAGATTCATGATTATATATATATATTTCAGTGGAAATGTAGCTAAATATTAGGGGGGTGATATTGTTTTCCACTAATTGCTTTGAGTTTTTTGGAACTTTGTTAACATATTCAAGCATTATACATAATTGCCACTAATATCTAGATTCTAGAATAACTTTATGACTCTTTGGAAACAAAACAACTCTCCTACGGTAGTCGTGTCCACGGACACCCACCTAACACTCACTTGTTTTCCGACCAAACCAGATGCATGAATATGGGACGGATGGGTGGCGACCCCCACCTTTGCATCATGTTTTTTATGCAGAAACATGCGTGCAATAATATTTGGCCCACTGTGTCTCTCCCCCTACACATTTCGTTTCTAAAATTTCTATTAGTCTGAAATTCCCTAAAGTAGAAGTTTCCAATAGTTTGATTTTCTTTTAGATTTTGAATTTTCCAAATGTTTGACCTTTTTTCTTAGAAGTTTGATCATTTTTTAAATGTTCCAAGAATGGAATAGAAGTGGAAGGGTACCAATCCAGGAACAAAATTTGCCAACAAATGAGATTAAGTGGGGGAGGGAAAGTCAAAAAATAGGAAGTGGGGATAATCCAAAAGTGAACACTAGCAAAATCCCTAGCGTGGGAGACCACCAAATAGTCGTGCCCTTTTCTGAACTTATGATTTTTTTACATTTTTATGAGAATATCTAATACTCCCTCCATCCCAAAATAAGTGTCTCATTGTACTAAAGTTGAGACACTAATTTTTGGAGGGAGGGAGTATGTCGTTAATCACATGATCTGCCACATTAGACAACCTTCCAGACATATTTTAGTTCCCCAACTACCTTTCAAACCATCTTAAGATTAAAATTGATCCTATCTTGAAATTTAGGGGCCTAGATATATGCTATTATAGCTGGACCTCCACCTTGGCTTTGTACCATGTCTTTATATAAAAAGGAATTTTGTAGACAAGTGAAAGGTGCTCACACAAATGGACTACATTCATATCTTATATTTTCTATTCAATGAAGTACATCTTTTTTACAGTACTTAATGAAGTACATGTTAATAATACAAACCGGCCCATTCTACAACAAATATGTCAGCTAATCAGCTAAGTATAACCAAAAAATGTTTTATGGTGCCAAAATATTTATTTTCTAACTAATATCTTTCCCTCATTATATAACTAGTGTTATATTTCACAATGATCTCCTTAATGCAGGAGAAATGCTAGTTGGTCTAGCAAAATGCTTCTTTATGGATGATATTTCAACTGGTCTTGATAGCTCCACGACGTACGAGATCATAAAAGTTATACAACAAATGGCTCATTTACTAGATCTCACGGTGGTTATTTCCTTGCTTCAACCACCTCCTGAGACATTGGAATTATTTGACGACATAATTCTTTTATGTGAGGGTCAAATTGTATACCAGGGCCCTCGAGAAAATGCTACTGATTTCTTTGAGATTATGGGATTCAAATGCCCCGACAGGAAGAATATAGCTGATTTCCTTCAAGAGGTACTATGTTAGTGTTGTATGAAAGAACTATTGGATAAACAATAGTGCGAACAATTTATTATCCTTACCAAATTACTATTTGGAATAACTTATGGGCAACTAGTACTTTAAAATCGTGAAATTTCAATCAGGGGAATTTATTTTGTAATGTGTACTTGCTCACAATAACATAGTAACGAATTAACAATGGTTGTTTTCCATTTTCCTAGGTGACCTCCATGATGGACCAAAAGCAATATTGGATTGGTGAACAACATAGGTATCACTACCATTCAATTGAAAAATTTGCGGAATCATTCCGTTCATCCTATCTCCCTCGACTTGTACAAGACAAACTTTTACTGCCAAATACTAATACAATAAAGGGCGAGGTGGTAAAAACTGGTTCAGGTCTCTCGAGATGGAATGTTTTCAAGACATGTTTTTCAAGGGAAGTACTACTTCTGAAAAGAAACTCCCCAATACACATATTCACAACCATACAGATAACTATCCTTGCTTTGGTGATATCGACTATTTTCCTTCGAACAAATATGAACCACAAATCTATACTTGATGCCAACAAGTATGTTGGAGCTCTCTTTATTGCTGTTATGCTAGTAAATTTCAATGGCATGATTGAAATTGCAATGACAATAAAGAGACTTCCCACTTTCTACAAACAAAGAGAGTTACTAGCATTGCCAGGATGGGCACTCCTTACTCCAAATTTCCTTCTTAGTATCCCAATATCACTTATGCAGACAGGTCTTTGGACTAGCTTAACCTACTATTTGATTGGCTATGCACCTTCCTTTATCAGGTATCTCTCCTCTTGGTCAATTACATATATAACGATGTTCAAATGAATTTGAGTGGTAGAAAAAGGTTGCCTTAATTACTTCTTGCAGATTCATGAAGCACTTCTTGGTACTTTTTTCCATGCATCAAACATCAATGGGCATGTGTCGTTTGTTAGCAGCAGTGGCAAGGACGCTAGTAATGGCCAACGTTCTAGCAACCACAACCCTTATAGCAATCTTTATATTTGGAGGCATCGTCATTTCAAAAGGTTAGATCGGATTTAGCTTAGTCTAATGCAATATGTATATAAAAACTATAACATAGCACATGTTTTAGGACATGTTTGCAACTAAGACACTCAAAAAATTGTAAAATGAAACAGATGATCTCAAACAATGGTTACAGTGGGGATATTGGACATCACCATTCGCCTATGCGCAGAATGCAATCTCTTTAAATGAGTTCCTTGATGAAAGATGGGCTACAGTAAGCAATCATTTCAATTAACATTTCTGATAAGGTGCATCAAATATGTACTAGAACTGTAACTTGATGATGATGTTCTTGTTTCTTTACAGGAATTTCATTATGAAAATGCTAATACGATTGGTGAAGCTATCCTCAAGATCAGGGGTTTTCTCACGGAGTCGCACTGGTATTGGATTTGTGTCAGCGTTTTATTTGGATTCGCGCTCGTCTTCAATATACTCAGTATATTTGCACTGGAGTTCTTGAACTGTACGTACATCAAGATATATATCCAAAACACTATAAATGTTGAATCATAATTACAATTGGTATTCATTATGTTTTTTACCATTTTTCTATTTGCAGCGCCACATAAACGTGAAGTTCACACCAATGCCACGGATACAATGATGGAGTGTGCAACAAAAAAAAATGGATCTCACGATGCATCAATTCCACAAGGTGTCCTTCCATTTCAGCCTCTTTCCTTTGCATTCGATGCTATCAACTATTCTGTCGATATGCCTAAGGTATGCTCGAGCACACAATATCTTACTAAATAGTAGCATCCATTCTGATCATGTTCACCAAAATAACACATATCTTACACTAGGAGATGATGAAGTATGGAGTAACAGAGAAAAAACTTCATCTACTACAAGATGTCAGCGGTGCTTTCAGGCCAGGAGTGTTAACAGCTCTGATGGGGATCACTGGTGCTGGAAAGACAACATTGCTCGATGTTTTGGCCGGAAGAAAAACCGGAGGGTATATTGAAGGTACTATCAAGGTAGCAGGATACCCAAAGAAGCAAGAGACATTTTCAAGGATCTCGGGCTATTGTGAACAAAGTGACATTCACTCCCCTAACCTCACTGTATACGAGTCACTTCAGTTTTCTGCAAGACTTCGCTTGCCTTCGGAAGTTACATCGCACCAAAGAGATGTATGTGCAATTATTAACATCATTTGAAGTTAATACACATGAAAATATCTCACAATACATATCTTTGCATTTTTTTAGATGTTTATACATGAAGTGATGCACCTAGTTGAGTTAACTAGATTGAAGAATGCAATGGTGGGTCTGCCAGGAGCAACTGGCCTGTCAGCTGAGCAACGAAAAAGGCTAACAATGGCCGTGGAGCTGGTAGCTAGTCCCTCCATCATATTTATGGATGAGCCAACCACTGGCTTGGATGCCCGTTCTGCAGCAATTGTCATGAGAGCTGTAAGAAAGACAGTGGACACGGGACGAACTATTGTATGCACAATTCATCAACCAAGCATTGAGATATTTGAATCATTTGATGAGGTAAGAGTAAGTCTAATTTGAAATACGTTGAGTTTTTTGTTAGGGAAAATAGGTCGAAATTATTCCTACAAAACAAGCAAGAAAGAAAATTAATAGTCTTGTGGCATCAAGTCAAAGACTGGAAAGAGCGGAAAATTATCATACACATGATAATAATTCTTACTGACAGTCAAGTGTCTATATATATGATTTTTAAACATACATGTCTTAATTATTATGAATCAGTACCACTAAGTTGCTTCCTATATGTTAATTGAATTTGACTAATTGCAGCTTCTACTTATGAAAAGAGGTGGTCGGATCATATATAGTGGTTCACTAGGTCCACATTCTTGCAACATGATAGATTATTTCGAGGTAAGAGTGCCTAATTTTGAATGTATATTCACACGTTGGGAACAAAAAATTTATATGCTTTGTCACAGGCTATACCCTGTGTTCCTAGAATAAAAGAGGGACAAAACCCAGCAGCATGGATGTTGAATGTTAGTTCAAACACAACAGAATACGAGATTGGACTGGACTATGCAGAAATTTATCGACGCTCCTCTCTATACAAGTAAGTGATGTAATCATAATTCTATAACCCCTATAATATAAAATGGATTTTATAACAAAAAATATTGTTGTTATCTTGATTCTGTAGGGAGAACATGATTCTAGTTGACGAGCTTGGAAAACCAACACCCGGCATAGAGGATCTACATTTTCCTCCAATATACTGGCAGAACTTTAGGGCACAATGCATGGCTTGCTTGTGGAAACAAAGATGTGCATATTGGAAAAACCCGGAACATAATGTTGCTCGATTCCTAAACACGTTTGTTCAATCAACTATGTTTGGAGTTGTATTTTGGCAAACTGGATCAACAATGTAAGTAGGAATGACAACAGACCTAATGATTTTATTTCATGAAAATTTATCATGCCTCAACTATATCTTAACTTAGTTTCCTGTGTAATAGTAAACAGCAACAAGATATATTCAACATACTAGGACTCATATATGGAACATCACTATTTCTGGGCTTCAATAATTGCACTATGTTACAACCAGTTGTGGCCGTGGAGAGGGTTGTTCTCTATCGAGAAAAGGCAGCAGGCACATACTCCACCTTGGCCTATGCCATAGCTCAGGTAATGTTACTTTACCAACATATTCTAAAATGGAAAAAAAATCTAAACCTAGGAGGATTGGCATATTTTTCTCAACTCCAACATTGGATTTCTATTTGTAGGTGGCAATTGAATTGCCTTACATGCTTGTCCAAGTGTTCATGTTTGCGGCAATCATTTACCCAATGATTGGATTCCAAATGACCGTTGGCAAGTTCTTTGAGTTTATCCTTTACATGGTGCTAAGTTACATGTACTACACACTCTTCGGGATGATGACAGTAGCACTGACACCAAATGTTGAGATAGCTTCTGGATTAGTCTATCTTATCTTCCTCTTTTGGAATGTCTTCTCTGGCTTCGTCGTTGGAAGATTGGTATGGCTCCCTTCTCAGTCTACCACTTGTTACGCCCCCCCCCCCCTCCCAAAATATTTTTCCCTGTAATTATAGAGCAAACATGAGAGAAAACCCAAATATTAGGCTCATGGAATTCCTAACTAACTGCTAAATAGATTGCATCATGATTTAGATTTGGGGTTTATATTTGACTATTTTTCAAAATAAACAATAAAGGAGGACAGATCATGCATGGTTAACCTGATGAACAATAAAAATGTGTATGCAGCTAATCCCGGTGTGGTGGAGGTGGGCGTATTGGGCAAATCCATCAGCATGGACGGTGTATGCGCTCATGTTCTCGCAGCTGGGCGATCGTACGGAGCTGATTCTTGTGCCCGGGCTGCCATACCAGACAGTGCGGGAGTTCCTGGAGAGCTACCTTGGCCTCGAGGATGTCTACATGAACCTTGTCACCTACCTGCATGTGGCCATTATCGCCTTGTTCACCATTGTCTTCTTTATCTCCTTGAAGTACCTCAATTTCCAGCGGAGATAGAACAAACAAAATGAATGGTGTCATCTGAATTACAAGTACACTAAGTGATAAACCACTTTACTGTATAAAGCTAAGAGAAGAGAAGTGCCCAATTAATTATAAATAAACACATGAGCACAATGATGTTGGTTCAAGAGGAAATGTTAAAGTAATCACCATATTTGAGTGAGAAGTTGTATATGTACTCTCTCCATTCTAAATAAATTGTACTTTTAGTATTGTCTTAAGTCAAACTTCTTTAAATGTTGACCAAGTATATACGAAAATATCATCTGTAACAACAAATTAGTTCCATTAGATTGATCATATATATATATATATATATATATATATATATATATATATATATATATAATGTATTAGATATTATCGCATATTTTGTATATCCATAATGTATTAGATATTATCGCATTTTTTGTACATTTAATGTTGTAGATATTAGCATATTTGTATGGACTTGGTTAAATATAGAGAAGTTCGACTTGAGACAAAACTAGAACTTTATTTAATTTGAAGTGAAGCAAGTATTATTACTTATTTGCTGTGAAGGCGCATCCAGTAACTGAGTAACACCTAGCAATTGTGGATCATTTTGTCGCACTTGCCAGTCACACCATTCAATCAAGCACATAAGCACATTTTGCAGTCATTTTTTAAAACCCCATATGTGTTTATTACTCAAGAAATATTCCTACAATCAGAAAGAACCAACTCGTCGCACGAGACAACATACCACCCACTAACACACTCATAGCTTTAGCACTGGATTGTTTTCCCGCTAACCCAACAGTCACAAAATTTGCCTCCCTCTTAATCATCGACAATTTGAAGTCATGTAAGAGTTGGATGACCCCATACACCCTTTATTGCGTGGGGGGGGGGGGGGGGGGGGGTATTCCATGATTATAGAGTTACAGTCATGAGGCAAAAGTTCCTCCATACATGGGGTCCTTGATGCAACCACACAGCCGTGGTGCAGTCCGTACAACTATAATTCGCCAAACAGTCGGCAGCTCTATTGATCCCTACTATGTTTCTGAGGAATAAATACCCTATCTACCACTAAAGTTTTGATTTTTGCAACAAGATGATCGTATGCCGAACGAATAAGACAATCGCCAGTAATACAGGATAAGGCCTCCGTGGAGTCCGATTGGACAATGACGGGGAGGCTAGGGTGTTGTAACGCCAAAGCCACCCCCTACATGATTGCGTGGATTTCAACCTCCAGGGCGTCATTGCAGTTAAACACAAACTGATAAGCTGCAAAAATGACAGAACCATCATATTGCCGTAGAATCATACCTGCCGCCGCCGCCCCACTCTTCATCGAAATGGAACCATCCACAGACAAGGCAACATGATCCAAGAATGGTGGCCAAGGCCTATGAGGAGCATGAGACTTCTTCACCATAGGTGGGATGAAATCATCTACTGGCATCTTACCCTTGAGTATCTCGTTCGTACTGTATCTACTTACATTGCCAATGGACTTCATGTAGCTAGCAAGGTACTCAACCGTAACATGGACTGAAGGTACACTTTTTTCATGGATCAGATCATTACAAAGCTGCCATATACACCAATTCAGCATAATCACGTTGTCACGTTCAGCCTCGCAGCAGCTGAGTAAAAGATTAAGGATTGACTGATAAATGCACATGCATACATGTGCAGACACATCTTTTGTGCAATCTCGTACTCCCTCCGCTCCTAAATATAAGTCTTTTTAGAGATTTCAATATGAACTACATATGGAGCAAAATGAGTGAATATCATACACTCTGAAATATATCTATACAAATCTGTATGTATGTAGTTTGTATTGAAATCTCTAGAAAAACTTATATATTTAAGAAACGGAGGGAGTAGTATGCAAGAGGATCAGGATGGGCGCAGCCCACTTGAATGGCTTCTTAGCCTGGCTGGACGAGGAACGGATGCTCCAAATGCATGCGTCACCAAGCACGTGATGTATGTTATATATGTATGGATATGGATACGTAGCAGGCCACGTGCGTGTCACATGTACTCATAAGCAACCCATGGTTTATATTAATCCTCTGTAAATGTGGACATGTGGTCATGACAAATAAAGACGTAGGTAGTTCTTAAAAATGAGTAGGACTTGTGATTTTGATGATAAGATAATACTCCCTGCGTAAAGAATTATAAAATAGTGACCTAAACACTTTTATATTTTTATTTATTTTTGGGAAGAGAGTACTATATTGTACATTTGTACTGTACACATTTTTTAATAGATGTCCCCTGCAAAAATATATGAGTGCATGCATGCATGTCCTCATCGACTCCTTAACATCGGCGAGGGGAACTATCATGGCACCCAAATTTGCAATTTGGTTAATTAAATTGATAATACTTGTTAAGCTCGATAACTGAACAAAGTGTTCTTTCTTTCTGCTCCCCGGCGAGGCCGAGGCCCCCTCACCTTGCGTCTGTCGCTCCAGGATCGGATGGGGCGGCCATTGGCCTCAGTCCGGTAGTGGTAGGGTTAGCAACAAAATTTAGGGCATGTCACCCATTGGTGGTGCCGAGATGATTTTGTTTTTTGTAAGGACATTTTTGTTTCGGTTTTCAAGGGCTCAAGTAGGAGCTCCTCTATAGCTAGCTTATGATGTTTCAGGTTTCCTACAGAATGAGGCAAGCACGCCGCAATTTTTTTTTTTTTTGAGGTACCAGCAGGAGCACTGCCTTTTTCTTACAGAAGGGATGGCGAAAAGACGCAATTTACAGAGGGGCGAGCGTTTTTAGGGAACATCATAGAAACCGCAAAAGACTGATCTAAAAACTAGTTTAGCCAATACCCGTGATTGGCAAGCTTCCAACAAATGCCAGGTCACGCTGATTAATTGCGTCTAGGGCTAGTGCCACAGCTTCTAGGCCTAGTGCCGCAAAATATATTGGGTATGAACATCTCGCTATGAAGTGGAATACACTGATCATCAGAGGAAAACTAATTTTCCAAAGTCATGAGTGACTCACCCGTCCCTAGTGGTTCGCTCCGGGTCGATCGCTCGTGGGTTCGTTCCAGTCAACCGTTCATTAAATATGAAAAACTCGTATAAAACGAAAAAGATTGTGAATTCAAAAATGTTCACGGTTTTGAAGAAAAGTTCAGGAATTTTCAAAGTTGTGCAATTTTGAATAAAGTTCATTGAATTTCATTGGATTTGAAAAGAGTTCATCAGATTTGAAAAAAAAATCATCGAATCTGAAAAAAGTTCATCAGATGTAAAAAAAGTTCATCGAGTTTGAAAAAAATTCATCGGATTTGAAAAAATGCACATTAATTTTGAAAAAAATTCATCGAATCTGAAAAAGTTCATCCAAATTGAAAAGGAATTCATCGATTTTAAAGAAGGTTCACAAATTTGAAAATATTTCATCAAATTTGGAAAAAAATTCATTGATTTAAAAGAAAAGTCCATTAGTTTTAAAAAAATCATGAAATTTAAAATGGAAAAGAAAAAAGGCCAAAACAAAAAGGTTCACAATTTTCTTAAACGCATTAAAGACAACAAAAAAGGATAAGAAAAAACAAAAAGAAAAAGAAAAAACCGAACTGACGTAGACAATAAAAGGAAGGACTAAAGTAGCTTTACACAAGTGGGATCATGGTCGGGTGGTTAGAGCCTAGCACTCGCAACAAAGTGTTTTCGGGTTCAAACCCTGGATCAGGCATCTTTTGGACGTTTCTCTAAAAACAGAATGGGCCGGCCCGTTTATGGTGGTGGCTGCAGGCGCCGATTTGCAGAAACAGTAGTAACCGGATTCGCCCCTTCAGACTCCTCGTAGTATCGTCTAGCTATTAAGGAAAGCCCAACGTGGTGGCCCAAAACAACTAGCCCGGCATGATGAATGATGCACGAGGATTTATGCCCAACACATGGGGTGGTTCCAAAAGTATAACTAATTTTTCATTTGTATTTTATTTTATTGTTCTGTTGCAGCGCACCGTAGGAGTATATGCAGAAACTCTGAGATGTTTGGAAATTTTTATGCAAATGCATTCATTATGTCATTGATATGTATCCATCATGTCCAAATACTTACCATTTGATCTCCGACCCATCATTATGTGATGCAGATCCATCGTTTCCATATATCCTCTGACATGGTTAACATATTAACTTGTTTAGTTAACAAGCTCATTTGTGTCTCCTTGATCTTGACTAGTGGCTGCTCCATGCCATGCATCCATGGCCTCGTACAACTCCTCCCAGGTCACCTGCGGTTGTGCGCGAGGGGATCCGGCCTGCCAGGGCGTGGTGCAGCCACATAGTGGTCTACTACGTCACGGCGTGATGCGTGGCTATGGCCCATGCCGGATCAGATCAGATCAGATCTAGGCGGTAGCGGCCGTCTCCTTCGCGTTCGAGATGGGGCGGCAATTGGATGGGGCTTGCTATACCGGTTGGGCAGCAGGTGATCTGGCCCTGGACGAGGCTTCCTTGCCAGTTCTGGTGTCGCCATTGCCTTGGCACATTGGTGGCAAACACGAGGTATATGACAATGGTGGATCGGCGCAAGTGAGGCACATAGATGCTCGGTTTGCACACGGTGGCATCGGACATGAGGTGCGTGGCAACGTCGCACATGAAGACGGGCCGTGGATGATCGGACCTACGAGGTTTCTCTGCAAGCTATGTCCATCTGTATGCTTGGCTTCATGTCCTCCTCTGTTGTCGGCTTGACTTCCGTGAAGACATGACTCTCAGTTGGCCTTTGTGGGATCTTGATGGCAATGATGGATTTTGACTGCAAATTGTGTCCAACCATTGTTGAAGACTTGGGGCTGTCAGATGGCCTCTCATGGGTTCTTGGCGGCGTCAATTACCTTACCTTGTTGATGTTGGCGGTTGTGCTCCGACCTGCTTCCCATATGTGTGGTATGCCCGGTTGCGTTTGTCCACGTCAGGGTTGTGAGGGTATATGGCCGTTGAGGAGTGACAATCTGGTTTGCAGCAGTAACTTCTTCATTGAAAGTGGGAGGCGGCAGTACAGGGTGACATTGGTTTGGTGGTGCTATAAGAACAAGGATTTGAGTTCTGGAGTAAAAACTCTAGGACTGGTTGTACCTAGCAATGGTGGTGTTCTTACATCATGTGTCTGACCTGCCGCCTTCCTAAGTATTGCCTGAGTAGTGTTTGGTTGACGCCCCGCGTGGCAGGGAGCTAATCTGGCCTGAGATAGCAGATTAGTCCAGGCAAGTGATTAGCCGGACTCAGGCCTCCTATTTCTTGTGCCTGGACTGGACACGAGGCAACCGCTGCCTGAAAACTAATGACTCTCATATATTATTTTATTTGACCTACATCCTATATGACTTGTACTAACTATTAGCCTTTTTTTGCGAATTACTAACAATTAGCCCCTATAGGCCAGGCACCAACCAAACACTCATGTCACAAGCTAGCCTGGCCAAGAAAAAATATTCCACATCTCAGGCTGTTGCCAGGCAACACTTTTTCTCAGGCATGCTACTCAGGGCACGAACCAAACATGCCCTAAGTCTTTGTCAAGGCCCCTAAAGAAGCACTATTGTTTCTCAAAGAAAAAACAGAAGCATGTACTATTGTAAAATTAACAACTTAATTGTGTCATTAGCATTTCTAGTGAGGTTATCAACCTCACTAGCTTTATTAATTGGTACAAATAATAAATAGAGAATTTGGTATCACGTATTTTGTATTGAGCCCCGCTTCAATACAACTCTCCTCACTGAATGTATAAAGGATAATATGGATTTTTAGCAAATCGTACTTACGTACATATGTATGAATGGTCACTCACCGAAACATATATGCCGTATGTGCCCATTAGCTTGCTTTTTTCTCTTTTTAATTTTGGAAAAAAATAGGTGCGTCAGGTGGGGTTCCAACTATCAACCTTCTAGTGTACCTAACCAGTTGGGAAAACAACCTTGTTGTGCCTATTTACTTTCTTTTTTCTTCTTGTTGTGCGTCTTTTCGGTTTGGTTTCCTTCGGTTTTAGTCTTTTTTCCATTTTTACGTTTTTTTTCATTTTTTTAATTCGCTATTTTAAATTTGTGAACATTTTCATAAATTCGCAAACCTTTTTCAAAACCATGATTTTTTTTGTCAAATCGTTGAAACTTTTTCACATCCATGAACTATTATTCAAATCGATGATTTTTTTTCAATTTCGCAAACTTTTTAATCAAATTCATGAACATTTTACTAAAACAATGAACATTTTTCAATTCTGTTAAAATTTTTTTTTCCAAATTCGCAACTTGTTTCAGTTGAAAGAACTTAAAACGACGCCAGTCTTTGTATTCCATCTGATTAAATTTGCGAATTATTTTATATGAAATTTATAGAAATATAAAAACTGTTAGCGTTTTTCAAAATTCCTTCAAATGTGAACTTTTTTCTGGATCTATTAACAATTCTTGAAAACGGGAACACATTTTCAAGCTCTGAACTAAATTTGATAACGTGAACATTTTTTAGAACTATGAACATTTTTTGAATTTTTTAACATTGATTAATAAATATGAACAAAATTTGAAAATTCTGATTTTTTTGGAACATTGATTAATAAATAATAAAACATTCAAAATTGTGAACATCGTTTGACATGGAATATTTCAAAATTTTGAAGAAAATTTTGGAATTCTGAAATTATTGAATTTATGAAGAAAAAAAGGAAACGGTAAATAGAAAAAAAGGAAAAAAGTCAAAGAAAAAGAAAAAGGAAAAGGAAAATAGGAGAGAAGATAAAAAGAAAAAGAACAAAACACGGTTCCCTCCTTTGCCACAAGCTATATATCGTCTTGCAAAACTAAACTATGAATTTTGAGTGCATGTTATTTTTGGATGGAGGCCTCCCTCCTTTGTCAGGCCAACAGGTAGCGTGCAGCGGCAGGACCTTGGGGCAGAAAAGAAAAGGTCGGTGACAAATGGCGCACACAAAGGCCGGGCGTCCGGCTGTAGATGCTCTAAGGCCTGCCTGATACATAAATTCAGTCAGTCCCTTTCGAAATGCAAACTCTTTTTCCCCACCTAACTGATTTTTATCTTCTTCTCAAAAAAAAACCTAACTGATTTTTATCTAGAAAATGAATTATCAGTGAAACTTACAACAAGATCGGTCATTGGGAAAACAAATAAGTGGTTTTCATTATTAACCAATGGCAATGGATGGCAGATCACAACAAACAAACATAGCAACAAAAACCATTGCCACTCAACCATACATACATATTTTGGGTTACTAACATCTTATTGTCAATCAACACCATACAGGGATCGATCATCACAACAAACAAACAAACTACTTCTCCAAAGTGTCAGGTGGGAAATGCAGAGGGATTCACCGTCCTAGTTTGTCAAGAGGCGTAACAGCGTACATCATCCATATCAGTTTGACCAACAATCGCTTAAAACATCATGATCCCACCTGATATGAACTATTCGTCTCAAATACACAAGGTGGTGTTGATATGAAAAAAAAATAGCATCGCGTTGCCCTTCCCTTCCCTCGCTCTTCCAGCACACGGCCGAAAAGGGTCTGAGCGTATGCATCCTCCTTCCTCCCTGGGATTCCTTCCTTTGTGATCCTTCGAAATCGATCCACCCTGAAAAGTGTGGGATAGAAAATCAAATGTAGCACCGCCAAACGGAATAAGCACTTCAAAGATATGCTAGGAAAGGTAGTAAAAAATAATAATAATGGTTTCTTTCAGAAACTCACTCAGTATTCTTACCTAATAACGACCATAGCCGGGGCTCCTGCCTCTTTCATAACGATCATACACAGGGCTTCGGCTCCTACCATAGGGTGCTCCATCGCGGCCATCATACCCAGAATTACGTGGACGGCGATCGTAATCTGGACTTCGGTACCTAGGGCTAGGGGACCGCACGTAGGGACGCCTGCCCTGGTCAGCTCTTTTTGGACTGCTATATCTGTCACCGCCTCGTCTAGGACTGCCATATCTGTCACCCCCTCGTCTCGGGCTGCCGTATCTGTCACCGCCTCGCCTGGGACTGCCATGTCTGTCATCTCTTTCATTGTCATCATCCCGGAAGGCGTATTCAACCGTCACTACCCTGTCCAATATCGTGCTGCACAGAAACAGGAAGGGATGACACCCAGCAATGAGAAATGTGACGTAAAAGTCTGCACGAGCAAAGCAAGATGCCGACAATATTACAGTTTACAGATACATTAGACTTGATGGGAAGAGCAGCCTAGAAGCTACTATCCCAAAAATAATCACCATGTATGTTATGAATGATATAAGAGGGGGTTGCAGATAATATGAGACAATGAGAAAAGCTTCAGCAGCAAACGTACTTCGTCAAATTTCAATTCCTAGAAAAGTAGCTACAAATTTACAAGGGAAAATTGCAACTGCATATGGCATGACAGTGTAAATTCAGCAAACCAAAACTGAGGCCATCCACATGAAACTAGCTCAAGACCCAAAAAGGGGGGATTAATTCAAAAAAGAATAGCTGGTTACCAAATCTACTTGCCAAAGTGCATGAAGCAGAACTAGACGATGGCTCAGTGGAGCAGAGCAAGCATTCCTACGATATTGGAGAGTTAATGACTTGACGGTGCTTCAGTGGAGCAAGCGCGCAGATAATATTTGAGGGCCTAAACATTGCAGCCTACCTAACAGTTTTGCTTTCGTATTGATGTAAAAATAATTATAGTAAGAAGAAAGACCATCCAACTATCATAAAAATCAATGTCAGGTATTGCATCAGTCACATGATGTAGCAGAGAATTTGAGACCTCAGCACAGTGCGAAATAACCTAACTAGTCGGGGGGAGGGAATCCAGTATGAAGATGTTATGGACCCCAAATGAAATGACGGAAGAATCAGTGCATTTTTAGTTTCCCACAAAAAAAAATCAGTGCATTTTTGGATGCAGTAGTAATAGCAGCAATGACATGCCTGCCCAGGGCTCTAGTGTAGAGCAAAGTGGATGCGGGGAAATGCACTTGGCAACAACTAATCAGTCATAGAAAATTTGCAGCATTGTTTGTTGATACTGGATGGAGGATGGGCAGTGGGAAGCGGATGATACATACCTCTTGTCGGTCTTGTTGACGGCTACACTGGCGTCCTCCTGCGCCTCGTACTGCACGAAAGCAAAGTTCTTGCGGATTCGAATGTTTGCAATCTTGCCGTAGGGCTCAAAATGCCTCTCGATGTCGACGACTTTGGTGCGGATGGGGTCAAAGTTGATAACAAAGAGCGTCCTGGTGGGCTTTGCATCTGCCCCTGTAGGCCTGTCGCGGTTCTTGGGCACCGGCTCCTCTTGCTGGAGGAATGAATGAATTTAGGTTACCCTTGACAGAGAGAGAGAGAGCGAGAGAGAGATAGAGAGAGAGAGAGACAGAGAGAGCAGGTTACCCTTGACCATTCGACAGAGAGCCTGCGGCTGGTATGGCCGAACTCGGCGTTGCTGAGGCGCCTTATTGCATCCTCGGCGTCGCGCTCGTCTTGGAAGTAGACAAAGGCGTAGCCTGCAGTATGTTTCTTTTTTGAGCATTCATTCATTTATTTATTGCCTCCGTCCACATGAAACTCATTCTATCCAAATGTGGCGTTTGAGCATTCATTCATTCATCCATAGAGCAGAGCAGGGCAGAGCAGAGCAATTGAATACTGTCTAGGAGTATCTATCTATCATCTATTTGAGGGACACGAGCAGAGCAGAGCAGAGCAGGGGGGACACTAGACGAGGGAGGGAGGGAGGTCCAGATGATAATCCACAGAACAGAACATGATAATAGCAGAGCATACAGGAGCAGAGCAGGATGAGAGCTGAGAGCTGAGTACCGGATTTCATGTCGATGCGGCGGATGGGCCCGTACTTTGAGAAGAGGCGCTCCAGGTCCGACTGCCGCGTCTCGTAGTCGAAGTTGCCGCAGAACACCGGCCTCATCCGAACCCCTCCCTGCTGTGCGGTGCGGTGCGGTGCGGCGGCGGCGGCGAGGGCGAGGGCGAGAGAAAGAGAGAGGAGGGGAGGTGGAAGTGGAACCCTAACTCTAGCAAGCAACCAAAGCTACACACAAACAAACGTTGTGGGCTCTTCATGGGCCTAGCCGCTCGGTCCGGCCGCTGGGTTTCATGCATGGATGCATGCATCCACAATCATTGTAAGGTGTTTTCTCAAAAAACAAAAATCATTGTAAGGTGTCAATACAAAAACTCATCATTGTAAGGTGTTGCTTCTACCAATTAAAAAAAGACCAAATAAAAGATGCACCACGGAGGTGCCACAAAAAAAGTAAAAAGGAAAAATGAAGAAAAAAAAAGTGAGGATGAGAGAAGGAGCAATACCATTATTCTTTTTAGTATACACTTATATGCTTCAAAAGTAGCACCACTTCATGCATTGTTGAGTAGAAAATTTCATATGTTTCATACTAGTGGAGAACCTTTGGATGCAACCCCACTTATCCCATAGGAAGGCTTTCGCATATTCAGAGCTCTTTGTGCATCCTAGTTGCATGGTCATCCCTATACTCCATGTGTTAACATTGATCATAGGGCCTTCTCCATTGCCTAATGGTCAGTTGCGTTGATGAAATACTTTCTTTATTTTTTAATTCTCAAAACTGCAATCATTATTCTATTTTCCCTTTAAGTGTGAGGCACAGCTATGGAAATCTTATATTACTACTTCAAGTATATAAAAAGTACAAAAAGCACAAGGACACTACATATGTATAGTGCATCAACACAATGTATATTGTTTTTCACGTATTCTGTTGCTTGTTTTGATGTGTCGATTGCGATTAAACATGCCATTGGGATCTAGGATTGGACCCTATGATGAGGTGTGTCAGGAATTAGCACAATTAGCTAATTTCACTAGTTCAAGCATCACAAGTTCCCAATTTCTGTAAATGAATGCCTAGTTTTGGATATCCCAGCTGATATGTTAGTGAAAACCCAAGTGTAGGGGATCTTGTGTAGCCTTTTGTGATAAGTAAGAGTGTCGAACCCAACGAGGAGCTAAAGGTAGAATGAATAGTATCTTCATGTTCTATTGACCACCGATAAAACTCTACGCACACCAACCTTTGCTTTACCTAGAAACAATAATAAACTACTTTATAGGTGTAATGGGATAAGTTTGTAAGATAATAAAGAACGTGAAAAATAAAAGTTAGGTGTTGTTTTAATAAAAGAACAATTAAGTTAGTACAGCAAGTGTGTAAAAGTGATGATAGTATTTGCAAAATTGTCCTAGGCAATTGATAACAAGATCGGTAATCATTATTGCGAATTTATATGAGGGAGAGGCATGAGCTAACATACTTCCCGTACTTGGATTATATGCATTTATGATTGGAACTCTAGCAAGCATCCGCAAATACTAGAGATCATTAAGGTAAACCCGACCATAGACTTAAGTGTAAAGTACCCTTTATCCCATACGTAACAACTCGCTTATCTGTGTTTAGGTTTCCGTCACTCCCACAACCGACGATGCGCAAGTCATGAGCATATCACAACACCCTACAGCAGGAATCCCCCATGTGCGCGCGACACGGAAGGCACCATAGGACAGCACCAAAATAAAACATGCAACTCAAACCAATCAAGATCATTAATCAACCCATAGGACAAAAGGAATCTACTCAAACATCATAGGATGGCTACACAGCTTTGGATAATAATATATAGCATAAAGCATCATGTTCAAGGTAGGTGAAAGTGCAACTAATCCCCGGGTGGTTTTGGTAATTAATAACAACATATATGTCATTGATCTAATGCTCATTGCTAACAGATTTCAGAAAAGATCAATGATTGGCATGTCAAGGACTAATGGATGTGGACGCCTCAATATGCTAAGGACAAAATTGACATAGCTTCAAGACTCTACATTTTTGGTTAAGTGATCCAAGGTCACGTTGTGTCCCTTAGGAAAGCCAATACTATTAAAAGGGGATGAGGTATTGATCATGAGGTTATTGCTCAAGTGCTTAGTGATATTGCTCCAAAAATCCTCAGCAACTTTGTCAAACACATCTGTCCAAACCCTAATTCTTCATCTCGATCCCATTGATATCTTTTACTCTGGACTCATTGAGATGAACCCACACATTGCCACAGCCAAACCCTAGCAATTCGGTTTGACCAAAATGGATCTCAGTCACACCGAGATGGCCTTGCCAAGTTTCTCGAATGACATTGTTTCACTTTGGAATCACCGAGTTGAAACAATCAGAAATTCCAAAACGAGATTCTGCCCTAGCCATTGCACTTCGGTCCGACCGAGTAGTTCAACTTCGGTCCCATCGAAAAGCCCAACTTTCATATCTTTTACACAGATCTGTCTCACCGAGTTTATGTTCGATCTCATCAATTTGAGTCAAAAGTGTGTAATGGTTGGATTTTGGGTGAAGGCTATTTATACCACTCCACCCCCACCTACTCTCTAAGAGAGCCATCAGAATGAAACACTACTTCCACCTACTCATGTGTTGAGATCAAGAGATTCCAATCCTACCATTTGAACCTTGATTTCCAGCCTCTTCAAGTTGCTTTCCACTCCAATCCTTCTCCTATCCGAGACAAATCTGTGAGAGAGAGATTGAGTGTTGAGGAGACTATCATTTGAAGCACAAGAGCAAGTAGTTCATCACCAACACAACATCTATTACCTTTTGGGGAGTGGTGTCTCCTAGACTGGTTAGGTGTCACTTGGGAGCCTCCAAAATCATGTGGAGTTGAAGCAAGGAGTTTGTAAGGGCAAGGAGATCGCCTACTTAGTGAAGATCTACCCGAGTGAGGCTAGTCCTTTGGGGAACGTAGCATGCAATTTCAAAAAAAATCCTACGCTCATGCAAGATCTATCTAGGAGATGCATAACAACGAGAGGGGGAGAGTGTGTCCATGTACCCTCGTAGACTGATAGCGGAAGCGTTTGACAACACGGTTGATGTGGTCGAACTTCTTCTCGTTCCGACCGATCAAGCACCGAACGTACGGCACCTCCGAGTTATGCACACGTTCAGCTCGATGACGTCCCTCGAAGTCTTGATCTAGCAAAGTGTCGAGAGAGAGTTTCGTCAGCATGACGGCGTAGTGACGGTGATGGTGAAGAGATCCGTGCAGGGCTTCGCCTAGGGACTACGTGAATATGACCGGAGGCGTAAACTATGGAGGGGGGTGCCGTACACGGCTAGGAATCAATGTTGTGTGTTCTAGCGGTGCCCCCCCTCATATATATAGGTTGGAGGGGAGGAGAGGCAGCCAAGGGGGCGCCCCAAGTAGGAGGAATCCTACTTGGGCGCCTCCCAATTCGGCCTCCCCCCTTCCATATTCATCCGGAGGGGGAAGGAAGGAGGAGGGAGGAGAGAAGGAAGGGGGAGGCCGAATCCCTCCCCTTCCTTTCTCTCTTCCCCTCTTTCCTTCCTCCTTATTTTGGCCTACATGGGGCGCACCAGCCCCCTAGGGGTTGGTCTGTCCCCTTCTTGGCCCATTAGGCCCATGTAGTTGCCGGAGGGATGCCCGGAACCCCTTCCGGTGACCCGATATGTACCCGGTACCCCCGGGAACACTGAAGGAAATATGCCCTAGAGGCAATAATAAAGTTATTATTTATTTCCTTATTTCATGATAAATATTTATTATTCATGCTAGAATTGTATTAGCCGGAAACTTGATACATGTGTGAATACATAGACAAACATAGTGTCACTAGTATGCCTCTACTTGACTAGCTAGTTAATCAAAGATGGTTGAGTTTCCTAGCCATAGACATGAGTTGTCATTTGATTAACGGGATCACATCATTAGGAGAATGATATGATTGACTTGACCCATTCCGTTAGCTTAGCACTTGATCGTTTAGTATGTTGCTATTGCTTTCTTCATGACTTATACATGTTCCTATGACTATGAGATTATGCAACTCCTGTTTACCGGAGGAACACTTTGTGTGCTACCCAACGTCCCAACGTAACTGGGTGATTATAAAGGTGCTCTACAGGTGTCTCCGAAGGTACTTGTTGGGTTGGCGTATTTCGAGATTAGGATTTGTCACTCCGATTGTCGGAGAGGTATCTCTGGGCCCTCTCGGTAATGCACATCACTTAAGCCTTGCAAGCATTGCAACTAATGAGTTAGTTGTGGGATGATGTATTACGGAACGAGTAAAGAGACTTGCTGGTAACAAGATTGAAATAGGTATTGAGATACCGACGATCGAATCTCGGGCAAGTAACATACCGATGACAAAGGGAACAACGTATGTTGTTATGCGGTCTGACCGATAAAGATCTTCGTAGAATATGTGGGAGCCAATATAAGCATCCAGGTTCCGCTATTGGTTATTGACCGGAGACGTGTCTCGGTCATGTCTACATTGTTCTCGAACCCGTAGGGTCCGCACGCTTAAAGTTCGATGACGGTTATATTATGAGTTTTTGTGTTTTGATGTATCGAAGGTAGTTCGGAGTCTCGGATGAGATCGGGGACATGACGAGGAGTCTCGAAATGGCCAAGACGTAAAGATCGATATATTGGACGACATATTCGGACTTCGGAAAGGTTCCGAGTGATTCGGGTATTTTTCGGAGTACCGGGGAGTTACGGGCATTCACTGGGAGAAGTATTGGGCCTTATTGGGCCATACGGGGATAGAGGAGAGAGGCCAAAAGGAAGGAGGCGCACGCCCCCCTCTGGTCTGAATTGGACAAGGGGTGCAGACCCCTTTTCCTTCTCCGTCTCCTCCTCTTTCCTTCTCTCCTACTCCGGAAAGGAAAGGGGAATCCTACTAGGACTTGGGAGTCCTAGTAGGACTCCCCACACTTGGCGCGCCCCCTCTAGGGCCGGCCTCTCCCTTGCTCCTTTATATACGGGGGCAGGGGGCACCCCATAGACACAACAATTGATCTCTTGATCTCTTAGCCGTGTGCGGTGCCCCCCTCCACCATAATCCACCTCGATAATATCGTAGCGGTGCTTAGGCGAAGCCCTGCGTCGGTAGAACATCATCATCGTTACAACGCCGTCGTGCTGACGGAACTCTCCCTCAAAGCTCGGCTGGATCGGAGTTCGAGGGACGTCATCGAGCTGAACGTGTGCTGAACTCGGAGGTGTCGTGCGTTCGGTACTTGATCAGTCGGATCGTGAAGACGTACGACTACATCAACCGCGTTGTGCTAACGCTTCCGCTTTGGGTCTACGAGGGTACGTGGACAACACTCTCCCCTCTCTTTGCTATGCATCACCATGATCCTGTGTGTGCGTAGGATTTTTTTTGAAATTACTACGTTCCCCAACAGTGGTATCAGAGCTAGGTTTTATGCGTAGATGTCATATGCACGAGTAGAACACAAGTGAGTTGTGGGCGATATAAGTCATACTGCTTACCAGCATGTCATACTTTGGTTCGGCGGTATTGTTGGATGAAGCGGCCCAGACCGACATTACGCATACGCTTACGCGAGACTGGTTCTACCAACGTGCTTTGCACACAGGTGGCTGGCAGGTGTCAGTTTCTCCAACTTTAGTTGAACCGAGTGTGGCTACGACTGGTCCTTGCGAAGGTTAAAACAGCACCAACTTGACAAACTATCATTGTGGTTTTGATGCGTAGGTGAGAACGGTTCTTGCTAAGCCCGTAGCAGCCACGTAAAACTTGCAACAACAAAGTAGAGGACGTCTAACTTGTTTTTGCAGGGCATGTTGTGATGTGATATGGTCAAGACATGATGCTAAATTTTATTGTATGAGATGATCATGTTTTGTAACCGAGTTATCGGCAACTGGCAGGAGCCATATGGTTGTCGCTTTATTGTATGCAATGCAATCGCCCTATAATGCTTTACTTTATCACTAAGTGGTAGCGATAGTCGTAGAAGCATAAGATTGGAGAGACGACAACGATGCTATGATGGAGATCAAGGTGTCGCGCCGGTAACGATGGTGATCATGACGGTGCTTCGGAGATGGAGATCACAAGCACAAGATGATGATGGCCATATCATATCACTTATATTGATTGCATGTGATGTTTATCTTTTATGCATCTTATCTTGCTTTGATTGACGGTAGCATTATAAGATGATCCCTCACTAAATTATCAAGGTATAAGTGTTCTCCCTGAGTATGCACCGTTGCGAAAGTTCTTCGTGCTGAGACACCACGTGATGATCGGGTGTGATAGGCTCTACGTTCAAATACAACGGGTGCAAAACAGTTGCACACGCGGAATACTCAGGTTAAGCTTGACGAGCCTAGCATATAACAGATATGGCCTCGGAACACGGAGATCGAAAGGTCGAGCGTGAATCATATAGTAGATATGATCAACATAGTGATGTTCACCGTTGAAACTACTCCATCTCACGTGATGATCGGACATGGTTTAGTTGATATGGATCACGTGATCACTTAGAGGATTAGAGGGATGTCTATCTAAGTGGGAGTTCTTAAGTAATATGATTAATTGAACTGAAATTTATCATGAACTTAGTCCTGATAGTATTTTGCAAATTATGTTGTAGATCAATAGCTCGCGTTGTTGCTTCCCTGTGTTTATTTTTGATATGTTCCTAGAGAAAAATTATGTTGAAAGATGTTAGTAGCAAAGATGCAGATTGGATCCGTGATCTGAGGATTATCCTCATTGCTGCACAGAAGAATTATGTCCTTGATGCACCGCTAGGTGACAGACCTATTGCAGGAGCAGATGCAGACGTTATGAACGTTTGGCTAGCTCAATATGATGACTACTTGATAGTTTAGTGCACCATGCTTAACGGCTTAGAATCGGGACTTCAAAGACATTTTGAACGTCATGGACCATATGAGATGTTCCAGGAGTTGAAGTTAATATTTCAAGCAAATACCCGAGTTGAGAGATATGAAGTCTCCAACAAGTTGTACAGCTAAAAGATGGAGGAGAATAGCTCAAGCAGTGAGCATGTGCTCAGATTGTCCGGGTACTACAATCGCTTGAATAAAGTGGGAGTTAATCTTCCAGATAAGATAGTGATTGACAGAATTCTCTAGTCACCATCACCAAGTTAGTAGAACTTCATGATGAACTATAATGTGCAAGGGATAACAGAAACAATTCCCAAGCTCTTCGTGATGCTGAAATCGACGAAGGTAGAAATCAAGAAAAACATCAAGTGTTGATGGTTGACGAGACCACTAGTTTCAAGAAAAGGGCAAAGGGAAGAAGGGGAACTTCAAGAAGAATGGCAAGCAAGTTGCTTCTCAAGTCAAGAAGCCCAAGTCTGGTCCTAAGCCTGAGACTAAGTGCTTCTACTGCAAAGGGATTGGTCACTGGAAGCAGAACTGCCCCAAGTATTTGGCGAATAAGAAGGATGGCAAAGTGAACAAAGGTATATTTGATATACAGATTATTGATGTGTATTTTACTAGTGTTCATAGAAACCCCTCGGTATTTGATACTGGTTCAGTTACTAAGAGTAGTAACTCGAAACAGGAGTTGCGGAATGAACAGAGACTAGTTAAGGGTGAAGTGACGATGTGTGTTGGAAGTGGTTCCAAGATTGATATGATCACCATCGCACGCTCCCTACACTTTCGGGATTAGTGTTGAACCTAAATAAGTGTTATTTGGTGTTTGCGTTGAGCATGAATATGATTTGATCATGTTTATTGCAATACAATTATTCATTTAAGTTAGAGAATAATTGTTGTTCTATTTACATGAATAAAACCTTCAATGGTCATACACCCAATGAAAATGGTTTGTTGAATCTCGATCGTAGTGATACACATATTCATAATATTGAAGCCAAAAAATGCAAAGTTAATAATGATAGTGCAACTTATTTGTGGCACTGCCGTTTAGGTCATATTGGTGTAAAGCGCATGAAGAAACTCCATGCTGATGGGATTTTAGAATCACTTGATTATGAATCACTTGATGCTTGCGAACCATGCCTCTTGGGCAAGATGACTAAAACGCCGTTCTCCGGAACAATGGAGCAAGCAACAGATTTGTTGGAAATCATACATACTGATGTATGTGGTCCGATGAATATTGAGGCTCGTAGCGGGTATCATTATTTTCTGACCTTCACAGATGATTTGAGCAGATATGGGTATATCTACTGAATGAAACAGAAGTATGAAACATTTGAAAAGTTCATATAATTTCAGAGTGAAGTGGAAAATCATCGTAACAAGAAAATAAAGTTTCTACGATCTGATCGTGGAGAAGAGTATTTGAGTTACGAGTTTGGTCTTCAGTTAAAACAATGTGAAATAGTTTCACTGCTCACGCCACCTGGAACACCATAGTGTAATGGTGTGTCCGAACATCGTAACCGTACTTTCTTAGATATGGTGCAATCTATGATGTCTCTTACCGATTTACCACTATCGTTTTGGGGTTATGCATTAAAGACAGCTGCATCCACGTTTAAAAGGGCACCGTCTAAGTCCGTTGAGACGACACAATATGAACTGTGGTTTGGCAAGAAACCAAAGTTGTCGTTTCTTAAAGTTTGGGGTTGTGATGCTTATGTGAGAAAGCTTCAACCTGATAAGCTCGAACCCAAATCAGAGAAATGTGTCTTCATAGGATACCCAAAGGAGACTGTTGGGTACACCTTCTATCACAGATCCGAAGGCAAGATATTCGTTGCTAAGAATGGATCCTTTCTAGAGAAGGAGTTTCTCTCGAAAGAAGTGAGTGGGAGGAAAGTAGAACTTGATGAGGTAATTGTACCTGCTCCCTTATTGGAAAGTAGTTCATCACAGAAACCGGTTCCTGTGACACCTACACCAATTAATTAGGAAGCTAATGATGATGATCATGAAACTTCAGATCAAGGTACTACCGAACCTCGTAGGTCAACCAGAGTAAGATCCGCACCAGAGTGGTATGGTAATCCTGTTCTGGAGGTCATGTTACTTGACCATGACGAACCTACGAACTATGAGGAAGCGATGATGAGCCCAGATTCCGCAAAATGGCTTGAGGCCATGAAATCTGAGATGGGATCCATGTATGAGAACAAAGTATGGACTTTGATTAACTTGCCCAATGATCGGCGAGCCATTGAGATTAAATGGATCTTCAAGAGGAAGACGGCCGCTGATAGTAGTGTTACTATCTACAAAGCTAGAATTGTCGCAAAAAGGTTTTCGACAAGTTCAAGGTGTTGACTACGATGAGAGTTTCTCACTCGTATCTATGCTTAAGTCTGTCCGAATCATGTTAGCAATTGCCGCATTTTATGAAATCTGGCAAATGGATAAACAAAACTGCATTCCTTAATGGATTTATTAAAATAGTTGTATATGATGCAACCAGAAGGTTTTGTCAATCCTAAAGGTGCTAACAAAATATGCAAGCTCCAGCGATCCATCTATGGACTGGTGCAAGCATCTCGGAGTTGGAATATACGCTTTGATAAGTTGATCAAAGGATATAGTTTTATACATACTTGCGGTGAAGCCTGTATTTACAAGAAAGGGAGTGGGAGCACTACAACATTTCTGATAAGTATATGTGAATGACATATTGTTGATCGGAAATAATGTAGAATTATTCTGCAAAGCATAAAGGAGTGTTTGAAAGGAGTTTTTTAAAGAAAGACCTCGGTGAAGCTGCTTACATATTGAGCATCAAGATCTATAGAGATAGATCAAGACGCTTGATAAGTTTTTCAATGAGTACATACCTTGACAAGATTTTGAAGTAGTTCAAAATGGAATAGTCAAAGAAAGAGTTCTTGCCTGTGATACAAGGTGTGAAATTGAGTAAGACTCAAAGCCCGATCACGACAGAAGGTAGAAAAGAGAATGAAAGTCATTTCCTATGCCTCAGTCATAGGTTCTATAAAGTATGCTATGCTGTGTACCAGACCTATTGTGTACCACACCATGATTTTGGCAAGAGGGTACAATGGTGATCTAGGAGTAGATCACTGGACAGCGGTCAAAATTATCCTTAGTGGAATAAGGAAATATTTCTCGGTTATGGAGGTGACAAAAGGTTCGTCGTAAAGAGTTACGTCGATGCAAGTTTTAACACAGATCTGGATGACTCTAAGTCTCAATCTAGATACATATTGAAAGTGGGAGCAATTAGCTAGAGTAGCTCCGTGCAGAGCATTGTAGACATAGAAATTTGCAAAATACTTACGGATCTGAATGTGACAGACCCGTTGACTAAAATTATCTCACAAGCAAAACATGATCACACCTTAGTACTCTTTGGGTGTTAATCACATAGCGATGTGAACTAGATTATTGAACCTAGTAAACCCTTTGGGTGTTGGTCACATGGCGATGTGAACTATGGGTGTTAATCACATGGTGATGTGAACTATTGATGTTAAATCACATGGCGATGTGAACTAGATTATTGACTCTAGTGCAAGTGGGAGACTGAAGGAAATATGCCCTAGAGGCAATAATAAAGTTATTATTTATTTCCTTATTTCATGATAAATGTTTATTCTTCATGCTAGAATTGTATTAACCGGAAACTTGATACATGTGTGAATACATAGACAAACATAGTGTCACTAGTATGCCTCTACTTGACTAGCTCGTTAATCAAAGATGGTTGAGTTTCCTAGCCATAGACATGAGTTGTCATTTGATTAACGGGATCACATCATTAGGAGAATGATATGATTGACTTGACCCATTCCGTTAGCTTAGCACTTGATCGTTTAGTATGTTGCTATTGCTTTCTTCATGACTTATACATGTTCCTATGACTATGAGATTATGCAACTCCCGTTTACCGGAGGAACACTTTGTGTGCTACCAAACGTCACAATGTAACTGGGTGATTATAAAGGTGCTCTACAGGTGTCTCCGAAGGTACTTGTTGGGTTGGCGTATTTCAAGATTAGGATTTGTCACTCCGATTGTTGGAGAGGTATCTCTGGGCCCTCTCGGTAATGCACATCACTTAAGCCTTGCAAGCATTGCAACTAATGAGTTAGTTGTGGGATGATGTATTACGGAACGAGTAAAGAGACTTGCCAGTAACGAGATTGAACTAGGTATTGAGATACCGACGATCGAATCTCGGGCAAATAACATACCGATGACAAAGGGAACAACGTATGTTGTTATGCGGTCTGACCGATAAAGATCTTTGTAGAATATGCGGGAGCCAATATGAGCATCCAGGTTCCGCTATTGGTTATTGACCGGAGACGTGTCTCGGTCATGTCTACATTATTCTCGAACCCGTAGGGTCCGCACGCTTAAAGTTCGATGACGGTTATATTATGAGTTTTTGTGTTTTGATGTACCGAAGGTAGTTCGGAGTCCCGGATGAGATCGGGGACATGACGAGGAGTCTCGAAATGGCCGAGACGTAAAGATCAATATATTGGACGACTATATTCGGACTTCGGAAAGGTTCCGAGTGATTCGGGTATTTTTCGGAGTACCGGGGAGTTACGGAATTCATCGGGAGAAGTATTGGGCCTTATTGGGCCATACGGGAATAGAGGAGAGAGGCCAAAAGGAAGGAGGAGCGCGCCCCCCCCTCTAGTCCGAATTGGACAAGGGGTGCAGCCCCCTTTTCCTTCTCCCTCTCCTCCTCTTTCCATCTCTCCTACTCCGGAAAGGGAAGGGGAATCCTACTAGGACTTGGGAGTCCTAGTAGGACTCCCCACACTTGGCGTGCCCCCTCTAGGGCCGGCCTCTCCCTTGCTCCTTTATATACGAGGGCAGGGGGCACCCCATAGACACAACAATTGATCTCTTGATCTCTTAGCCGTGTGCGGTGCCCCCCTCCACCATAATCCACCTCGATAATATCATAGCGGTGCTTAGGCGAAGCCCTGCGTCGGTAGAACATCATCATCGTCACCACGTCATCGTGCTGACGGAACTCTTCCTCAAAGCTCGGAGTTCGAGGGACGTCATCGAGTTGAACGTGTGCTGAACTCGGAGGTGTCGTGTGTTCGGTACTTGATCGGTCGGATCGTGAAGACGTATGACTACATCAACCGCGTTGTGCTAACGCTTCCGCTTTCGGTCTACGAGGGTACGTGGACAATACTCTCCCCTCTCGTTCCTATGCATCACCATGATCCTGTGTGTGCGTAGGAAATTTTTTGAAATTACTACGTTCCCCAACAAACACTTCCGGTGTCCGAATATTATAGTCCTATATATGAATCTTTACCTCTCGACCATTTCAAGACTCCTCGTCATGTTTGTGATTTCATCCGGGACTCCAAAAAACATTCGGTCACCAAATCACATAACTCATATAATACAAAATCGTCATCGAAGTTAAGCGTGCGAACCCTACGGGTTCGAGAACTATGTAGACATGACCGAGACACCTCTTCGGTCAATAACCAACAGCGGAACCTGGATGCTCATATTGGTTCCTACATATTCTACGAAGATCTTTATCGGTCGTACCGCAATGACAACATATGTAATTCCCTTTGTCATCGGTATGTTACTTGCCCGAGATTCGATCGTCGGTATCTTCATACCTAGTTCAATCTCGTTACCGACAAGTCTCTCTACTCGTTCCATAATACATCATCCCACAACTAACTCATTAGTCACATTGCTTGCAAGGCTTATTATGATGTGTAGTACTGAGAGGGCCCAGAGATACCTCTCCAATACTCGGAGTGACAAATCCTAATCTCGATCTATGCCAACCCAACAAACACCTTCGGAGATACCTGTAGAGCATCTTTATAATCACCCAGTTACGTTGTGACGTTTGATAGCACACAAGGTATTCCTTCGGTATCCGGGAGTTGCATAATCTCATAGTCAAAGGAATATGTATATGCCATGAAGAAAGCAATAGCAATAAAACTTAACGATCATTATGCTAAGCTAACAGATGGGTCTTGTCCATCACACCATTCTCCTAATGATGTGATCCCGTTCATCAAATGACAACACATGTCTATGGTTAGGAAACTTAACCATCTTTGATTAACGAGCTAGTCTAGTAGAGGCTTACTAGGGACACTGTGTTTTGTCTATGTATCCACACATGTATCAAGTTTCCGGTTAATACAATTCTAGCATGAATAATAAACATCTATCATGATATAAGGAAATAAAATATAAATAACAACTTTATTATTCATCTAGGGCATATTTCCTTCAGTCTCCCACTTGCACTAGAGTCAACAATCTAGTTCACATCGTCATGTGATTTAATACCAATAGTTCACATCTTTATGTGATTAGTTCACATCGCCATGTGACTAACACCCAAAGGGTTTACTAGAGTCAATAATCTAGTTCACATCGCTATGTGATTAACACCCAAAGAGTACTAAGGTGTGATCATGTTTTGCTTGTGAGAGAAGTTTAGTCAACGGGTCTGCCACATTCAAAGCCGTATGTATTTTGCAAATTTTCTATGTCTACAATGCTCTGCATGGAGCTACTCTAGCTAATTGCTCCCAATTTCAATATGTATCCAGATTGAGACTCAGAGTCTTCCGGATCGGTGTAAACGCTTGCATCAACGTAACTCTTTATGACGAACTCTTTATTACCTCCATAACTGAGAAATATTTCCTTAGTCCTCTTAGGTAACTAAGGATAACTTTTACTACTCCTGGATCACTATCGTACCCCCTTGCCAAACTCATGGCAAGGTACACAATAGGTTTGGTACACATCATATCATACTTTATAGAACCTATGGCTGAGGCATAGGGAATGACTTTCATTCTCTTTCTATCTTCTGACGTGGTCTGGTTTTGAGTCTTTACTCAACTTTACACCTTGCATTACAGGCAGGAACTCCTTCTTTGACTGTTCCATTTTGAACTACTTCAAAATCTTGTCAAGGTATGTACTCATTGAAAAATCTTATCAAGCGTCTTGATTTATATCTATAGATCTTGATGCCCAATATGTAAGAAGCTTCATCGAGGTCTTTCTTTGAAAACTCCTTTCAAACAGTCCTTTATGCTTTCCAGAAAAATTCTACATCATTTCCGATCAACAATATGTCATTCACATATACTTATCAGAAAGGCTGTAGTGCTCCCACTCACTTTCTTGTAAATACATGCTTCACCGCAAGTCTATATAAACTATATGCTTTGATCAACTCATCAAAGCGTATATTCCAACTCCGAGATGCTTGCACCAGTCCATAGATGGATCGCTGGAGCTTGCACTACATAGATGGATCGCTGGAGCTTGCACTACATAGATGGATCGCTGGAGCTTGCACATTTTGTTAGCACCTTTAGGGTTGACAAAACCTTCTGGTTGCATCATATACAACTCTTCTTTAATAAATCCATTAAGGAATGTAGTTTTGATATCCATTTGCCGGATTTCATAAAATGTGGCAATTGCTAACATGATTCGGACAGACTTAAGCATCGGTACGAGTGAGAAAATCTCATCTTAGTCAACACCTTGAACTTGTCAAAAACCTTTTTGCGACAATTCGAGCTTTGTAGATAGTAACAATACCATTAGCGTCCGTCTTCCTCTTGAAGATCCATTTATTCTCAATGGCTCGCCGATCATCGGGCAAGTCAACCAAAGTCCACACTTCGTTCTCATACATGGATCCTATCTCAGATTTCATGGCCTCAAGCCATTTATCAGAATCTGGGCTCATCATTTCTTCTTCATAGTTCGTAGGTTCGTCATGGTCTAGTAACATGACTTCCAGAACAGGATTACCATACCACTCTGGTGCGGAACGTGCTCTGGTTGACATATGAGGTTCGGTAGTAACTTGATCTGAAGTTTTATGATCATTATCATTAGCTTTCTCTCTAGTTGGTGTAGGCATCATGGGAACGGTTTTCTGTGATGAGCTTCTTTCCAATTAGAGAGAAGGCATAATTACCTCATCAAGTTCTACTTTCCTCCCATTCACTTCTTTCGAGAGGAACTCCTTCTCTAGAAAGGATCCATTCTTAGCAACAAAGATCTTGCCTTCGGATCTGTGATAGAAGGTGTACCCAACAGTTTCTTTTGGGTATCCTATGAAGACGTACTTCTCTCATTTGGGTTTGAGCTTATCAGGCTGAAGCTTTTTCACATAAGCATCGCAACCCTAAACTTTAAGAAACGACAGCTTAGGTTTCTTGCCAAACCATAGTTCATACGGTGTCGTCTCAACGGATTTAGACGGTGCCCTATTTAACATGAATGCAGCTGTCTCTAATGCATAAACCCCAAAATGATAGTGGTAAATCGGTAAGAGACATCATAGATCGCACCATATCTAATAAAGTACGGTTACGACATTCAGACACACCATTACGCCGTGGTGTTCCAGGTGGCGTGAGTTGTGAAACTATTCCACATTGTTTTAAATGAAAGCCAAACTCGTAACTCAAATATTCGCCTCCGCAATCAGATTGTAGAAACTTTATTTTCTTGTTATGATGATTCTCCACTTCACTATGAAATTCTTTGAACTTTTCAAATGTTTCAGACTTGTGTTTCATCAAGTAGATATACCCATATCTGCTTAAATCATCTGTGAAGGTCAGAAAATAACGATACCCGCTGCGAGCCTCAACACTCATTGGACCGCATACATCGGTATGTATTATTTCCAATAGTCAGTGGCTCACTCCATTGTTCCGGAGAACGGAGTTTTAGTCATCTTGCCCATGAGGCATGGTTTGCAAGAATCAAATGATTCATAATCAATTGATTCCAAAAGTCCATCCGTATGGAGTTTCTTCATGCGCTTTACACCAATATGACATAAACGATAGTGTCACAAGTATGTTGCACTATCATTATCAACTTTGCATCTTTTAGCATCAATATTATGAATATGTGTATTATTACGATCGCGATTCAATAAACCATTTACATTGGGTGTATGAACATAGAAGGTTTTATTCATGTAAACATAACAACAATTATTCTCTGATTTAAATGAATAGCCGTATTGCACTAAACATGATCCAATCATATTCATGCTCAACGCAAACACCAAATAACATTTATTTAGGTTCAACACTAATCCCGAAGGTAGAGGGAGTGTGCGATGGTGATCGTATCAACCTTGGAATTACTTCCAACACACATCGTCACCTCGTCCTTAACTAGTCTCTGTTTATTTTGCAACTCCTGTTTTGAGTTACTACTCTTAGCAACTGAACCGGTATCAAATACCGAGGGGTTGCTATAAACACTAGTAAATGATACGTCTCCAACGTATCTATAATTTTTGTTTGTTCCATGCTATTATATTATCTATTTTGGATGTTTAATGGGCTTTAATATGCTCTTTTATATTATTTCTGGGACTAACCTATTAACCGGAGGCCCAGTGCCAGTTTCTATTTTTTTTGCCTATTTTAGAGTTTCGCAGAAAAGGAATACCAAACGGAGTCCAAACGGAATGAAACCTCACGATGATCTTTCTTGGACCGAAAGCAATCCAGAAGACTTGGAGTCGAAGTCTGGAACTCCACGAGGCGGCCACGAGGCAGGAGGGCGCGCCCAGGGGGGTAGGCGCGCCCCCACCCTCGTGGGCCCCTCATAGCTCCATCGACGTACTTCTTTCGCCTATATATATACTCTTATACCCTAGAAACATCACAGAGAGCCACGAAACCACTTTTCCACCGCCGCAACCTTCTGTGCCCGTGATATCCCATCTTGGGGCCTTTTCCGGTGATCTGCCGGAGGGGGAATCGATCACGGAGGGCTTCTACATCAACACCATTTCCTCTCCGATGAAGCGTGAGTAGTTTACCACAGACCTTCGGGTCCATAGTTATTAGCTAGATGGCTTATTCTCTCTCTTTGATTCTTAATACAAAGTTCTCCTCGATGTTCTTGGAGATCTATTCGATGTAATACTCTTTTGCGATGTGTTTGTCGAGATCCGATGAATTGTGGATTTATGAACAAGATTATCTATGAATATTATTTGGTTCTTCTCTGAATTCTTATATGCATGATTTGATGTCTTTGCAAGTCTCTTCGAATTATTAGTTTAGTTTGGCCTACTAGATTGATCTTTCTTGCAATGGGAGAAGTGCTTAGCTTTGGGTTCAATCTTGCGGTGTCCTTTCCCAGTGACAGTAGGGGCAGCAAGGCACGTATTGTATTGTTGCCATCGAGGATAAAAAGATGGGGTTTATATTATATTGCTTGAGTTTATCCCTCTACATCATGTCATCTTGCTTAATGCGTTACTCTGTTCTTATGAACTTAATACTCTAGATGCATGCTGGATAGCGGTTGATGTGTGGAGTAATAGTAGTAGATGCAGAATTGTTTCGATCTACTTGACATGGACGTGATGCCTATATTCATGATCATTGCCTTAGATATCTTCATAACTATGCGCTTTTCTATCAATTGCTCGGCAGTAATTTGTTCACCCACCGTAATATATGCTATCCTGAGAGAAGCCACTAGTGAAACCTATGGCCCCCGGGTCTCTTTCTTATTATATTGCATCTCTTTTATTTACATTGCATCTCGTTTACTATTTTGCAATCTTTACTTTCCAATCTATACAACAAAAATACCAAAAATATTTACTTTACTATCTTTATTAGATCTCACTTTTGCGAGTGACTGTGAAGGGATTGACAACCCCTTTATCGCGTTGGTTGCAAGGTTCTTGATTGTTTGTGCAGGTACTAGGTGACTTGTGCGTTGTCTCCTATTGGATTGATACCTTGGTTCTCAAAACCGAGGGAAATACTTATGCTACTTTGCTGCATCACCCTTTCCTCTTCAAGGGAAAACCAACGCATGCTCAAGAGGTAGCAAGAAGGATTTCTGGCGCCGTTGCCGGGGAGATCTACGCCAAGTCAAGACATACCAAGTACCCATCATAAACTCTTCTCCCTCGCATTACATTATTTGCCATTAGCCTCTCGTTTTCCTCTCCCCCACTTCTAAAACGATTTTCGAAAACTTTGCCTTTTCTTCGCCCTTGCTTCCCTTTTTATTCGACTCTTTCTCCATGGACGAATCTAGAGGAACTTCGGGTTTTCTCTTAGGATCAAGTATCTTGGATAACCCATCTATCCTTTCCAAGCTCATAAATAATGATGCTATGGAAAACCTTACTGGGATAGTTGAGGAGGATTTCAATCTTGATGAAGATGATCCCGGAATTTTTTGCTATTTGCTTGATGAATCTTTGAAGGACGCTTGGGATCGGCTGCTGAGGATTCGAGCCAGCTATGTGCCCCAATATCAAATTGAGGTTTACTTAAAGAGCTTTTATTTTGGCCTCCCCCTTCTTTTAAGAAAGTTTTGGATTCTATTTTTGAAAGAGGTTTTCTTGGAGGGGATGCCATCGATACTTATGAGAAGATGAAAACCATATTTGGGCACCCCAAGGAAAAGGATGTTGAATCTACCGCCATTATGAGTTTCTATCAAAACGAAATAATTAAAGAGATGAAGGCAAGTTTAGATGCAAATTTTCGCAATGTGCTTAGTATTTCTTCCACTATCAATGGCGATGTGCTCTCACAAAACAGAAAGATAAATGTTATAGATAAGAAATTTTCTCTTTTCTTCCCCAATACCAAAGATGGCAATACCTAGATCTATTCTTGTTTTTATGCCTAGCTAGGGGCGTTAAACAATAGCGCTTGTTGGGAGGCAACCCAATTTTATTTTTGTTCTTTGCTTTTTGTTCCTGTTTAGTAATAAATAATTCATCTAGCTTCTGTTTAGATGTGGTTTTATGTTTTAATTAGTGTTTGTGCCAAGTAGAACCTTTGGGAAGACTTGGGTGAAGTCTTTGCGATCTTGCTGTAAAAAATAGAAACTTTTGCGCTCACGATATTAGCTGTCATTTTTTTTACTGGAGAGTGATTTTAGGTTGATTATTTTTGCAGATAATTAATAGACAAATTACTCACGTCCACCAATATTTTTCAGAATTTTTGGAGTTCCATAAGTATTCGAACAAATCAGATTGCTACAAACTGTTCTGTTTTTGATAGATTCTGTTTTTCGTGTGTTGTTTGCTTATTTTGATGAATCTATGAGTAGTATCGGGGGGTATGAACCATAGAGAAGTTGTATTACAGTAGGTTTAACACCAATATAAATAAAGAATGAGTTCATTACAGTACCTTAAAGTGGCGGTTTATTTTCTTATACTAACGAAGCTCATGAGATTTTCTGCTGAAGTTTTGTGTTGTGAAGTTTTCAAGTTTTTGGGTAAAGATTTGATGGATTTTGGAATAAGGAGTGGCAAGAGCCTAAGCTTGGGGATGCCCAAGGCACCCCAAGGTAAAATTCAAGTACAACCAAAAGCCTAAGCTTGGGGATGCCCCGAAAGGCATCCCCTCTTTCGTCTTCGTCTATCGGTAACTTTACTTGAGGCTATATTTTTATTCACCACATGATATGTGTTTTGGTTGGAGCGTCTTGTATGATTTGAGTCTTTGCTTTTTAGTTTACCACAATCATCCTTGCTGTACACACCTTTTGGGAGATACACGCATGAATCTAAATTTATTAGAATGCTCTATGTGCTTGACTTATATCTTTTGAGCTAGATAATTTTGCTCTAGTGCTTTTATATCTTTTTAGAGCACGGTGGTGGTTTTATTTTATAGAAATTATTGATCTCTCATGCTTCACTTATATTATATTGAGTGTCTTTTAGAACAGCATGGTAATTTGCTTTGGCTATAAAATTAGTCCTAATATGATGGGCATCCAAGATGGGTATAATAAAAACTTTCATATAAAGTGCATCGAATACTATAAGAAGTTTGATTCCTTATGATTGTTTTGGGATATGAAGATGGTGATATTAGAGTCATGCTAGTTGAGTAGTTGTGAATTTGAGAGATACTTGTGTTAAAGTTTGTGATTCCCGTAGCATGCACGTATGGTGAACCGTTATGTGATGAAGTCGGAGCATGATTTATTTTTTGATTGTCTTCCTTACGAGTGGCGGTCGGGGACGAGCAATGGTCTTTTCCTACCAATCTATCCCCCTAGGAGCATGCGCATAGTACTTCATTTTGATAACTAATAGATTTTTGCAATAAGTATGTGAGTTCTTTATGACTAATGTTGAGTCCATGGATTATACGCACTCTCAACCTTCCACCGTTGCTAGCCTCTCTAGTACCACGCAACTTTTGCCGGTACCATAAACCCACCATTTACCTTCCTCAAAAAAGCCACCATACCTACCTATTATGGCATTTCCATAGCCATTCCGAGATATATTGCCATGCAACTTTCCACCGTTCTGTTTATTATGACACGCTTCATCATTGTCATATTGCTTTGCATGATCATGTAGTTGACATCGTATTTGTGGCAAAGCCACCTTCATAATTCTTTCATGCATGTCACTCTTGATTCATTGCACATCCCGGTACACCACCGGAGGCATTCACATAGAGTCATATTTTGTTCTAAGTATCGAGTTGTAATTCTCGAGTTATAAGTAAATAAAAGTGTGATGGTCATCATTATTAGAGCATTGTCCCATGTGAGGAAAGGATGATGGAGACTATGATTCCCCCACAAGTCGGGATGAGACTCTGGACGAAAAATAAAAAAGGGAGAAAAAAAGAGGCCATAAAAAAAGAGAAAGGCCCAAATAAAAAAATGAGAGAAAAAGAGAGAAGGGGCAATGCTACTATCCTTTTCCACACTTGTGCTTCAAAGTAGCACCACGATCTTCATGATAGAGAGTCTCCTATGTTGTCACTTTCATATACTAGTGGGAATCTTTCATTATAGAACTTGGCTTGTATATTCCAATGATGGGCTTCCTCAAAATGCCCTAGGTCTTCGTGAGCAAGCGAGTTGGATGCACACCCACTGAGTTTCTTTTTGAGCTTTCATACAATTATAGCTCTAGTGCATCCGTTGCATGGCAATCCCTACTCACTCACATTGATATCTATTGATGGGCATCTAACCATCGATACGCCTAGTTGATGTGAGACTATCTTCTCCTTTTTGTCTTCTCCACAACCACCATTCTCTTCCACCTATAGTGCTATGTCCATGGCTCACGCTCATGTATTGCGTGAAGATTGAAAAAGTTTGAGAACATCAAAAGTATGAAACAATTGCTTGGCTTGTCATCGGGGTTGTGCATGATTTAAATATTTTGTGTGATGAAGATAGAGCATAGCCAGACTATATGATTTTGTAGGGATAGCTTTCTTTGGCCATGTTATTTTGAGAAGACATGATTGCTTTATTACTATGCTTGAAGTATTATTATTTTTATGTCAATATTAAACCTTTGTTTTGAATCTTTCGAATCTGCACATTCATGCAACAATAAAGAAAATTACATTTATAATTATGATAGGTAGCATTCCACATCAAAAATTCAGTTTTCATCATTTACCTACTCGAGGACGAGCAGGAATTAATCTTGGGGATGCTTGACACGTCTCCAACGTATCTATAATTTTTGTTTGTTCCATGCTATTATATTATCTGTTTTGGATGTTTAATGGGCTTTAATATGCTCTTTTATATTATTTTTGGGACTAACCTATTAACCGGAGGCCCAGTGCCAGTTTCTGTTTTTTTGCCTATTTTAGAGTTTCGCAGAACAGTAATACCAAACGGAGTCCAAACGGAATGAAACCTTCGTGATGATCTTTCTTGGACCGAAAGCAATCCAGAAGACTTGGAGTCAAAGTCTGGAACTCCATGAGGCGGCCACGAGGCAAGAGGGCGCGCCTAGGGGGTAGGCGCGCTCCCACCCTCGTGGGCCCCTCGTAGCTCCACCGACGTACTTCTTTTGCCTATATATACTCTTATATCCTAGAAACATCGCAGAGAGCCACGAAACCACTTTTCCACCGCCGCAACCTTCTGTACCAGTGAGATCCCATATTGGGGCCTTTTCCGACGATCTGTCGGAGGGGGAATCGATCATGGAGGGCTTCTACATCAACACCATTGCCTCTCCGATGAAGCGTGTGTAGTTTACCACAGACCTCTGGGTCCATAGTTATTAGCTAGATGGCTTCTTCTATCTCTTTGATTCTCAGTACAAAGTTCTCCTCGATGTTTTTGGAGATCTATTCGATGTAATACTCTTTTGCGGTGTGTTTGTCGAGATCCGATGAATTGTGGATTTATGAACAAGATTATCTATGAATATTATTTGGTTCTTCTCTGAATTCTTATATGCATGATTTGATAACTTTGCAAGTCTCTTCGAATTATCGATTTAGTTTGGCCTACTAGATTGATCTTTCTTGCAATGGGAGAAGTGCTTAGCTCTGGGTTCAATCTTGCGGTGTCCTTTCCCAATGACAGTAGGGGCAGCAAGGCACGTATTGTATTGTTGCCATCGAGGATAAAAAGATGGGGTTTATATCATATTTCTTGAGTTTATCCCTCTACATCATGTCATCTTGCTTAATGTGTTACTCTGTTCTTATGAACTTAGTACTCTGGATGCATGCTGGATAGCGGTCGATGTGTGGAGTAATAGTAGTAGATGCAGAATCGTTTCGATCTACTTGACACGGACGTGATGCCTATATTCATGATCATTGCCTTAGATATCTTCATAACTATGCGCTTTTCTATCAATTGCTCGGCAGTAATTTGTTCACCCACCGTAATACATGCTATCTTGAGAGAAGCCACTAGTGAAACCTATGGCCCCCGGGTCTCTTTCTTATTATATTGCATCTCTTTTATTTACAACGCATCTCGTTTACTCTTTTGCAATCTTTACTTTCCAATCTATACAACAAAAATACCAAAAATATTTACTTTACTATCTTTATTAGATCTCACTTTTGCGAGTGACCGTGAGGGATTGACAACCCCTTTATCGCGTTGGTTGCAAGGTTCTTGATTGTTTGTGCAGGTACTAGGTGACTTGTGCGTTGTCTCCTACTGGATTGATACCTTGGTTCTCAAAACTGAGGGAAATACTTACGCTACTTTGCTGCATCACGCTTTACTCTTCAAGGGAAAACCAACACATGCTCAAGAGGTAGCAGTAAAGTACACATCAATAACATGTATATCAAATATACCTTTGTTAACTTTGCCATCCTTCTTATCCGCCAAGTATCTAGGGCAGTTCCACTTCCAGTGGCCAATTCCTTTGAAGTAGAAGCACTCATTTTCATGCTTGGGTCTAGCTTTGGGCTTCTTCATGGAAGCGGAAACTTTCTTACCCTTCTTTTTGAAGTTCCCTTTTCTTTCCCTTGCCCTTTTTCTTGAAACTACTTGGACGAGCCATGAATTTTGGACGAGCCATGAAAGAGGTAGTTATCGAGGAGTTTTTGTCTGTCCTTTGTTTTCGAGTCGCGTTTGGTCGGTTTTAGGGCAAATTCTGTACAAGATGTCATATATGGGTACCTAACGTGGAAAAATTCTGTGAACGACATTTTTTAAGCATGGATTGGGTAGCAAAAAGTTATTTTGGACGAGCCACGAAAGAGGTAGTTATCGAGGAGTTTGCGTGTCCTTTGTTTTGGAGTCGCGTTTGGTCGGTTTTAGGGAAAATTCTGTACAAGATGTCATATATGGTTACCTAACTTGGAAAATTTCTGTGAACGACATTTTTTAAGCATGGATTGGGTAGCAAAAAGTTATTTTGGACGAGCCATGAAAGAGGTAGTTATGGAGGAGTTTTTGCGTGTCCTTTGTTTTCGAGTCGCGTTTGGTGGGTTCAAGGGCAAATTCTATACAAGATGTCTTATATATGGGTACACAACTTGGAAAAATTCTGTGAACGACATTTTTTAAGGTGGATTGGGTAGCAAAAATTTATGTTGGACGAGCCACGAAAGAGGTAGTTATCGAGGAGTTTTTGCGTGTCCTTTGTTTTCGAGTCGCGTTTGGTCGGTTTTAGGGCAAATTCTCTACAAGATGTAATATATGGGTACCTAACTTGGAAAAATTATGTGAACGACATTTTTTAAGCATGGATTGGGTTATAAAAAGTTATGTTGGACAAGCCACAAAAGAGTTAGTTATCGAGGACTTTTTGCGTGTCCTTTGTTTTCGAGTCGCGTTTGGTAGGTTTAAGGGCAAATTATGCACAAGATGTCATATATGGGTACCTAACTTCGAAATTTTCTGTGAACGGCATTTTTTAAGCATGGATTGGGTAGCAAAAAAGTTATTTTGGACGAGAAACGAAAGAGGTAGTTATCGAGGAGTTTTTGCGTGTCCTTTCTTTTCGAGTCGCGTTTGGTTGGTTTTAGGGCAAATTCTGTAACAGATGTCATACATGGGTACCTAACTTGGAAAATTTCTGTAAACGGCATTTTTTAAGCATGGATTGGGCAGCAAAAGGTTATTTTGGACGAGCGACAAAAGAGGTAATTATCGAGGAGTTTTTGCGTGTCCTTTGTTTTGGAGTCGCATTTGGTCGGTTTTAGGGAAAATTCTGTACAAGATGTCAAATATGGTTACCTAACTTGGAAAAATTTTGTGAACGGCATTTTTTAAGCATGCATTGGGTAGCAAAAAGTTATTTTGGACGAGCCATGAAAGAGGTAGTTATGGAGGATTTTTTGCGTGTCCTTTGTTTTTGAGTCGCGTTTGGCCGGTTTTAGGGCAAATTCTGTACAAGATGTAATATATGGGTACCTAACTTGGAAAAATTATGTGAACGGCATTTTTAAAGCATATATTGGGTTATAAAAAGTTATGTCGGACGAGCCACGAAAGAGTTAGTTATCGAGGAGTTTTTGCGTGTCCTTTGTTTTCGAGTCGCGTTTGGTAGGTTTAAGGGCAAATTATGCACAAGATGTCATATATGGGTACCTAACTTGGAAAAAATATTTGAACGACATTTTTAACCATGGATTGGGTAGCAAAAAGTTATTTTGGACGAGCCATGAAAGAGGTATTTATCAAGGAGTTTTTGCGTGTCATTTGTTTTCGAGCCGCGTTTGGTCGGTTTTATGGCAAATTCCGGACAAGCTGTCATATATGGGTACATAACTTGGAAAAATTCTGTGAGCAGCATTTTTTAAGCATGGATTGGGTAGCAATGAGTTATTTTGGATGAGCCAAGAAAGAGGTAGTTATCTAGTAGTTTTTGCGTGTCCTTTGTTTTCGAGTCGCGTTTGGTCGGTTTTATTGCAAATTGTGTACAAGACGTCATATATGGGTACCTAACATGGAAAAATTATGTAAACGACATTTTTTAAGCATGGATTGGGTAGCAAAAAGTTATTTTGGATGAGCTATGAAAGATGTAGTTATCGAGGGGTTTTTGCGTGTCCTTTGTTTTCGAGTCGCGTTTGGTCGGTTTTAGGGAAAATTCTGGACAAGCTGCCATATATGGGTACCTAACTTGGAAAAATTCTGTGAGTAGCATTTTTTAAGCATGGATTGGGTAGCAATAAGTTATTTTGGATGAGCCAAGAAAGAGGTAGTTATCGAGTAGTTCTTGCGTGTCCTTTGTTTTCGAGTCGCGTTTGGTCGATTGGTTTTAGGGCAAATTCTCTACAAGACGCCATATATGGGTACCTAACGTGGAAAAAATTCTGTGAACGACATTTTTTAAGCATGGATTGGGTAGCGAAAAGTTATTTTGGCAAGCCACGAAATAGGTAGTTATCGAGGAGTTTTTGCATGTCCTTTGTTGTTGAGTCGCGTTTGGTCGGTTTTAGGGCAAACCCTGTACAAGATGTCATATATGGGTACCTAACTTGGAAATATTCTGTGAAAGGCATTTTTAAGCATGGATTAGGTAGTAAAAAGTTATTTTGGGCAAGCCACGAAGGAGGTAGTTATCGAGGAGTTTCTGCGTGCCCTTTGTTCGGTTCAAGGGCAAATTCTATACAAGATCTCTTATATATGGGTACCTAACTTGGAAAAATTCTGTGAACGGCATTTTTTAAGCATTGATTGGGTAGCAAAAAGTATGTTGGGCGAGCGACTAAAGAGGTATTTATCGAGGAGTTTTTGCGTGTCCTTTATTTTTTAGTCGCGTTTGATCGGTTTTAGGGCAAATTCTGTACAAGATGTCATATATGGGTACCTAACTTGGAAAAATTCTGTGAACGACATTTTATAAGGATGGATTGGGTAGCAAAAAGTTATGTTGGACGAGCC